>NC_140953.1:123777710-123987710 GCF_014529385.1 Adiantum capillus-veneris
ACAAACGAGGACATTGCAAGAAAATCTCATCAATTCACTAAGCAAACGAAGTCCAAATGAGGCAAAACTTACAAGTCGGGTAGATAATTTCTAAAGACACATACCTACGCTCTCAAATCCTCCTTTCAATCCCTTGCCAAAATTGCACTAATTATCTACGGGGGATATTGGACCTAACTCTTTTCCGTCCCAAATGCACCCTAGAGCTTAGCAATGATGCCCCAACATCCTCCAATGCGTACAATGCAGTTTTTTTTATGTATACCTAAGTTATGAACAGATTAAGGGGGAGGTTAGCTGCAACAAAAACACAGTTTTATTGTGAGAGAAGCACAATGTGCTAAGAGCTTTTTCCTGTGAATGCAATGAAGCAGACTACACTTCAAATAGACACTTCACGAGGGAAGTATGAGCTTGAGAAGAAAATAAAAGAGTACACAGTGCTTTGGAAAAATGTCCTAATGCTTATTATCCAAAAAAAACTCCCTTAGGTTTTACAAAACTTGGTTTTTATACTTTAGCCAAAGGCTTTGGTTCAAAAATGGGAATAATATCTAGCATTGTTACATCCTAGAAATTCACTCATACAATCTGGAAGCATTCAGAGCCACTTTTTCTGGCTCATAATCACATAATTGATTACATTTTTAATTTGAGAATCAATAAATTACAAAGACTTAAGTCTACTCACGCCCAAATTGCTCAAAAAATATACAGAATTACATCTTGGCGACACAGCTTTATGGGATTGGGTAGTGCTCTGGTTTCAGAGCTGGTTGTTTCTTCATTAGGAAAATTTTGAACTCATTTTTGGGTCTTTTAAGAGTGCCACATCATCAAAATTGTACAAAAGAAAGCAACCCGGTAGACCCCTCTAAATATTAGAAAGTTCTTGAAAAATGGATTCTAAAGAGCCAAGGTCCGAAAAGTTTGGATGACTTTTATGAAAGTTATGTCATTTTTTTTTCAATTAGCCAGGTTTTGTTACTGTTACAATAATCTAAAATCACCTTTTTCTAGATCTACATGAAGGCAATGTCCGATACATGCATGCTATATATCAATAGATAGCATTTGAAGAGTAGATTCTAAATATCCAACCTCCAACAAGTTTGGACAAAATTTACCGATCCCCACTTTTTGAGAGCTATGCCACATCAACAATTCTTACAAGGCCCATTTTTTAGTCCAAACTTTTCCTAATGTTCAAGGCTTCAAGAGCTTCATTATACTTTATGTGAAGATTCATGTCTGCTTCTGCTAGGAATTGTAAGTCTATGGGAATGTTGAGCTCCATGGTGGTGTATCCCATAAATCTAACACAAAGGTTTTCTACCATGGGGCCAAGGATATGTGATTTGAAAGTGAAGAGCCCTGTGTAGAAAGCTTCTTCAAATGTCTATACTATGTATGAGGGAAAAAAAATTATCTTGGTGTAGATACCATAAAGAACTTCATCAGACAGTTGATTTGACAAGTCATAGCAGAGCCCTTGATTCCCTTGAAGTGCCACCCATGGAGCATCTATTTTCTCTACTTTAGTGGAATGTTTGTATGCATGTGAGGATCATTTTGAATCCTCTTGAATATATTAATATCATCTATGAGCATCTTGAGCATATTGTCTTCATTTGCTTTGCCCTTATGTGGACTCAATATGGGGTAGTTGAGCCAAGTGGGGTGTTTCTTTGGGATGATCTAGTGGTTGCCCCAACTCTGGAGTCTAGGCATTGGGCAAAAGGTTAGATCTTTGTAAATCTTCCTAGTCTAGTGGCTGTCCAACTCTAGAGTCTAGGCCCTAGGAAAAAGGTTGGGTCTTTGCAAAGCTTTGGTGGAGCTTGGGTATACAGAATGAGATATTTTGAATTCTTGTTTAGCTACTATTTTCTCCAAGTTGGGTATGGATATGCAATGTCCACGGCTTCATCTTTCACAAATCTCTCCTTGACCTTGAAAATTTTGTACTTGACAAGAGGATATGGAAGCAATTGTTGATGCCAAGTGTTGATTATTTGTTTGGAGATTAGTTGGGTAACATTGGCTAAGTGTAGGATACACTAGTCCTTGACCATAACCTCTTTCCATATATCCTCCATTTCAGCCTCTATGCTCACCTTCCAAGCTTTTTTAGCTTCGATCATGAAGCTATCAATTGGGCCTTACTCCACCTTGAGTTCCACTATTTTTTACTCTGGAGGTGTGATTGTAGAATTAGTTTCTTCTTCATATTGCTAGAATTTTAATGCCTCTGTCTCTGCTGGCAATGATTCAGGTAGACCTTCCTCTGGTAGCTTTTGCTTGCCCTTTAATTGCTCTTGGGCACCTGCCAAGGCGTCTTGGGTCATACCGATGTCCAAGAGAAAATCAAATAGACATTGTGCCAAGTTTCCCGAAGTCCGTATGCTACTAGCATATTCAAACTTTGGAAACTTTTATGCAAGATGCCCCAAAGTGAAGCCTTGCTTCACCTAAGTTCATCAAGAAGACGAGACAAAACGTATCCTAAGTGCTCATAGCTAACAAGTGTTCTTGTTGACATACATATGTCAAAGCAAAAAAGAATCGACGTTGTTGAAATTTCATAGAGAATCGGCCTTGCCGAATCATGGAGCTATCAAGTGTCAATTATTGCCAAACACTACTTGATTGAAGCAACATTTGCTTGACAAGTTGGCATTGTGAAAATGAATAAGTTCAAAAGTGAAACTTAAAGTTAACATACTTACCGACTGCCCTTGGCATTGAAAGTCATAGCATCTCCTATGGGTGGTGGCCGACCTTGGATTTAATTCATAGCTGTGGATGTCAATGTGATTTCCAATGTGCTTCATGTACTTATGTTGCTTGCTCAATGGCAAGCTACAGTGGCTTTGAAGTGATTATGCATCCGATGCATGGAGCCGTGCTCCTGGAAGCCTTGCTGTCCCCCTTCTCTAGGTAGCACAAGAAGGAGATATCAAAAAGATAATAGCTAACGTAAAACACAAGTCAGTTTCTTGAGTGTCAACATATGGAACCTTGCTCCCGTAATGTAGCTTATGGAAGTGGTAGATTAAGAAAGATTAAAAGAAAATTAACCTCATCAATTATCGACCTTTTCGAATAGTATACTACATTTGAAGCATAAAAATATGGACAATAATTGCATAAACAAAGAGTACCTTCCCAGTACCATATCGTATAGACCTACTGCTAAGAACCTGTTGCCAAGTATCTCAGCAAATTCATTGGATCACACTTGCTTACACCGGGTGGATCATATCCTTGTCAAAGTGCATCACTGGAAAACAACTTGCCTAGGAGTCATGCCCTAGCAAACTTGCTTGACAGTGTCTTGGAATTGTATAGTTAAGGGTTAGCCTTGCAAGTTATATGGACCATACAATTCATAGATGTACTAGCAACTTTCTTGATAGTGTCTTGGAAATGTAGTTAAGGGTGGGCCTTGTTGAGTATCTGGACCATACAATTCACAGAGTATCAGTACATGCAAGTACACTCTTTGATTGTACTTGCATATACTGCTAAACACAAGGGTCTTTGCATCAAAGTTCACCTTTTGGAAAACCCTCCGATGAAGTTCCCTGATTTGTGCCATGCACGGGGAGAAGTTGTGCTTCTAATTGAACCCATTTCTTACTCAAGCCATGCTTGATTCTGGTCTTCAAACCAAACATCGATCGTTGGATAGGAAAAGTTTACCAAACAAAAACCACGGCATGGTCTAGCCCTACTGGGTATTTATGCCTTTGACAAGCCACACTTGTCCACAATGGTTGCACAAGCCTTGCTTATGCAGTGATGCAACATGTTCTTGAGGAAACTAATAAAAAAAATTTAAAATCTATTGCTTACCTCATAAAAGACCTCAAACAGCTTGCCTTGGCGATCGCATGTCTGGAATGTTTGAGCTTTCCTAGGATCCTTGCCTTGATGGCGAAACAAGGAGAAGTATGAATGCAATTAAGTGTCTCTTGTTGATCACCATGATTGTGAGTAACTGGTAAGCCTTGCTTAGTATTTAGCCCTTGTCAAGATTCAAGGGCATGTCTTGTAGTTGATGTAGATGATTTCCCTTCAAGATAGATAGGAAATCCATGCATGCAACCCCTTTCTGAGCCTTGCCCCTTGGACCTCGACTCGATTGTATGCAAGAGGTTTTTTTCTCTGCTGCCATGTGCCGTGGGAATAACCTCTTATATTGGGGGGGTTCCCAAAATAGGGCACCCTAATTATGAAAAAGAAGGAGCTTCCATGGTCGTCCAGTGCAAGCAGTGCAGAGGGAGAGAACCTAGCTCGTAGCCGCTTGTATGATGCGTTTCAGCCCACACTATAGAAGACAAAAACTCCCCTCATGCTCCTGCAATCCCTTTTGGTGCTAGTCATGCACCATTTGACAATGGTCAACCTTCAACCCTCCCCACTCCAAGAGCGCTTGCACACACAGCTCCGACTTCGACCTCCTCGGCTTGCTTGCTTGGCGGCCCTGCGCACACCTTTCAACTTCAAAATATTTTTGCTAGGGCCATGCCCACACCGTGTGCTTGAAGACGAGACGAGAGAGAGAGAGAGAGAGAGAGAGAGAGAGAGAGAGAGAGAGAGAGAGAGAGAGAGAGAGAGAGAGAGAGAGAGAGAGAGAGAGAGAGAGAGAGAGAGATAGCTTCTCCATAGCTTTCTCCCTCCCCTGAGCTCTGATACCAATATGAGACAGAGGGGACTAGAGCTTGCAACTCTCCACCCAGCCATGCCCTATAAAGGCCCTACCTTGCTAATAATAGGGCCCACTTGACTACATGGCTCCGTCTTGGGCCTTGGCCTACCCGGTTCTACCCTAGGCCTGACATATACAATGTTAGAAAACTTCTATTATTTCAAATCAATGTGCTCCCATGAAAATATGTCTTTATACTTCTTAAATAATGCCTTGGATTTCTCTTTAATCTTTGGCTTCAGATGCTTGTTGATCTTACTCATTCTGGGATTCTCGTGTGAGAAGATTCCATTTCTCTATTTCTTGATCATCACAAAGTAGACAATTTGGACCGGCTCCTTTTCTCTTGTCCAACAACGGAGCTTCCTTTTCAGCTTGAATACCAAATGCGCATTCATTGAATGGGTCCCCTAAATCAGCGAGTTCTAGTTCCATCTCTACCCACCTAACAACTTGGCCTGGATTCTTTGCATTAGTCTAGCCATGACCTCCTTCTAATATGAAGTCTTTCTTAACCTGGTCTAATTGTTCTGGGGTTCTGCCATCGAGCTGAACTGTCCTCTCACCAGGATTGGATTCAGTGAATTGTTCAAGGTATTGCCATCTTTGTCTCTCAGCTTACTCTTTGTCCATCAAGGCATCATACAAATCAATCATTGTGATAGGAAAAATATTCATGGATGCGAGCATACACTTGATCTTCTTTGTTCTGCATTTATTATAGAGTGCCTCTCGTTTCATTGCCTTCATCTAGCTTCTAGTATTATCAATCTTCACCTAAATGTGTGTATTGAGCCCTTGAATAGTCAACGTGTGGATTGCATAATCATGTATAGCTCCAATACTCTTGAGCCAAGGTCTGCACAATAGCATTCCATATGTCCATTATACATCCATCATTGAGAAGTTGATTGTGAGAATCTCTTTTTCCACTCAGATCTGCATGTTCTCTATCAGGCTACTAGCTTGAATGACTCCTTGATCAACCATTCTGATTCTAAAAGTTGCTGGTTTGAGATCCTGGATACTAAGTTTCTATCAAAGATGCTCTCCCACGATGTTCACTCATTTTCCACCATCTAGTATCACTCCTCACAAGGGTTCCCATTGCTTCTTGATCTTTAATCAACTTGGATAAGGAACCTCATCTTTGATGGCTGATAAATCCATTGCCATGGCTTTTGCTTCTTGTTTTCTCTTCTTTCTTATGAATCTCACAACTTCTGATAGGGTTCTTTTGATATTGATAGCCGTTTTTCGGCTCTTTGTAATTACCACAGTGAGTTACCTCACCCTACCAAAATCACCCAAACACTGTGGCTATCCCTACCATTTCACTGTACATAGGCATGCGTGAGTCACGGGACTTTTCCCATATCTTCTTAAAAAACCCTCAATTAGCTAGTCATTGGGCTAGTTGAGCCAAAAAAAATAATATTAATAAAAATAAAAAAATATAAGTATATTATGGCCCATGCGTATGTAAATATTTCTTTATATATAGGGCTTAAATAAAAGATTTTTTCATAATTATTTTGGTATTTATTTAAATATTTCTACCTAGGTGAGTATTATTTATGCTCTGTACATTGCCTCACCATTACCACAATTTTTTCTTACTATTTTTCATACTCTTTATTCCATATAGAAATATTTTCATGTAAGCTTCTCTTATATTTGGTGTAACTCCACCCCAACAAAATCCAAAAAAACTAGTTTTATGTATGTGTATATTTTTTCACTATTTTGATTTTTCCCTTCCTACATCTATTTTGTTTTCTTCTAAAAAATTAGAACACCAAAAATATTTATCTTTTTATGGTAGCCTCATAATGAGAGAGATTTCTTTTGACCCCTTTATATTTTTTCCACTTATACTATTTATATTTGACATGTACATATTTTTTAGACCCCTCAATATTTGATTTTCTTAGTTGTACTATTCACTTATATCCTAATCTCAACAATATCTTCAATTATAGACCTACCAAATAAGGTCAAGGGTAGGTGGCATGCATACATGCACTATGGAGGGCTCACTCTTGGAGGTATTCAAAAGAATCATCCAAAGAAGGACCCCACAAGGACCTTTGCAGTGGAAAAAAACGGTCGGTTTTACTGAATTTTTAAAGTTCACTTGCTCTCCGAATTTGAAAAGGTGATACAAACAAAAGTTGTAGCTCGTGGGCTGAACTTTTGCCTCAAAGTTTTTCATATTTTTTTGAGCTACGAGCTGTGAGCTATGATTTTTTTAGTGGACCTCAATTTTCCCATGCTATGCAGCCACACTCTATCTTCCACTTTATCATTTTCCTCTTTCACACACACTTCTCCACTCATCATCCCCATCTCTCTCACCACTCCTCTCTGCACACTACTCACCTTCTCCTCAACCTTGAAGAATAAGAGAAACCATGGTGAACTCATACCTCCCACACACAATTCCATTCCAAAATTGACCACCTAGTCTCATTTTTCCTCCTCCAAATTACCCATATCTATCAAAAAAACCACAAAATTCAGCCTCTTCTCTTAAAAGACAGCATCATGGTGGTTGATTACTCAGCTTCAATTACCTTGTCTCTCAAGGAAGGTCAAGAGTGGAGAAAAAATGTACCGTCAAAGCTAGTGGACCGTCAACAAGCGTCAAAATCGGCCCTACTCAAGACACTTGGAGCATCAACCCTGTAAGAAATCCACCTTTTCTTACCTCTTAAGAGTTTTTCCTTCCTTATTTGTATCCTACATGGATACTCCCATTGTAAATATCCAATTCCATTTGTAAATTAATACTAACTCTAATAACACTAACCCACTATGAAAAGTCCTATCACCTCCATTTCTCTCCTCTCTCTTTCCTCACCAACTTCTTGATAATTCCAAGCAAAAGAAATTAGATAAATTGCTGAAAATCTAACCCAACCATGGTTAGAGGAGTAACCCTAGCCTTCAAAATTGCTATAAAAGGAGGGTGTAGCTAGCACAAAAGGGAGAGCCATAAGCAAGAGCACTATGCTATAGCTTGAGAAGCCAAGCTCAACCTCTCTAGAAGGAGCTCTTGAGTGGAAGCTCATTGTCTTATGCATGTGCATTTGTTGTAATAGGGGATTAGCAAGGGAACTCTATGCCATTGTAAGAGAGAGAGTGATCATTCAATTGAGAGTAGGAAATCTATCATTTCTCCTACTAGTGTAAGCCCAACATTTGCTGAATCAAGGAGGGTGGATTTGGACTAAGCTTGGATATTTTGTCTCCCTTCCAACGTGAAGTAATGGACAACAATGATGCGTAAGTGTCTTGGTGTTTTTTGTTAAGTTCTTGATAGCTTGTCTCTGGTGTTGTCATCAATCTAGCCATAAATCCCACATACTGTAAGAGGGCGACAGGGTGGAGAGGACTCCCCTGGCTTTAAGACAGTGATTGGGGTGGCTTTTCTTGTGATGTGTTGTGGTGAAATTTACGCAAGCTATGTTGAACAAATACTAATCTCACTTTGATTTGTCATGACAGATTTGTAAGAAGGTATTAATGCAACAAGCACCCCCTCTCCCCTTTCTCTCTCTTTCTTAAATATTATAGTTGTGTTTGCTTGATCATTGCCGATACATTTCAAAGCAGCCCGAGCACTATCTCTCTCCCTCTCCCTCTCTCTCTCTCTCTCTCTCTCTCTCTCTCTCTCTCTCTCTCTCTCTCTCTCTCTCTCTCTCTCTCTCTCTCTCTCTCTCTCTCTCATGTTTTAGTGTGTGAGAGTGTTCCATTGGTGTTAGGGTTAGTGTAAATTCCTTGCTTGTTTGTGGGTTGCTCTAACGATTCTCCTCTTTTACGTCCTAGTTCGCTCTTAAACTAGGTGGTGCCCCTTGTGCAGTTGGGATTTGGCTGTGGGTTTGTTGTTTTGGTTTGTGTTGTGTTGTGCCCCAGCCCCATTGAGCAGCACGGGAGCCTTGAAGGGTGTCTAGAGGTTGCTCTTCTTGTTGCCCGCCCCGGACCGCCTCAAATTGGTGCCCCCACTGAGGACGGCTTGTGTATTTTTGTGTAGAATCAACCTTTAGTATAGTCAAGTAGTTTGCATGAATCACGAAGATTTGTCTGATCCCTTCATTCCCATTGCAAGGCAAAAGGTACACATAATTGTTAGTACTAAGTTGCAATTTCAACGTGTCATTCGTAGAATTTTAGGTCCTCTTAGGTTGGCCGAGATAAACGCTTCTGTAAATCCTTTTATTTTGCCTCTCATTAGGTACGACCTTAGTTTGGACGTCTATATTTTTGTTTTATTTTAAGCATTAGGACATGCATAGGCCATGGATAATGGCCCAGGAATAGAGGTTTTTCCCTTTCATTTTACTCCACACATTAGAATAAACGTTGCAATTAGTAGAAAGATCCATTTTCAACAACTAATGGTGTTCATGTTTGGTGCCCAAAGAGCAGGAGAAATTCTTGCATCACCAAACCCTGTCATTCTACCTCTCATCAACTACCACACTTCTTTTGATGTACATGTGTTCATTTTATTTTAAAATGAAGTGCATCCCGGCAAAATAGTGTGTATGTTTGTTTTTTCTTTGTCCAAGTTGTTACAAGAAACAAAAAAACGATCATTTGTTCTAACTGGGAATGTGTGTGCAGTGAAAGTTCAATCCTTAGAGATCTAGCCCTATTACCAATTGAGTTGCAGGAGCAAGTAGTAAGGCGTCTCCCTCATAACAAGAGGGTGGTGAAGTTAAGACGGAAGGTCCTACGCGTGGATTCCATTTTCCTCTTGTTGTTGGGCACTAAGGAAGACCGCGCATTCATCCAACTAGTGTGTGCCCTAAGATTGGTAAATAGAGTGAAATTTGGCGTTTGGCGAGTGCATTTCACCATTGAGGAAGACTCTTCAGGAAACTTGCGGCCAAAGTTCATGCTTCATAGACTCACATTTGGTGAATTTTTCCCTCATTTGCGTCTTATTAATAGTCTTCCTTTCTCTTTCAACAAAGGAGATAGGGAGCTATTCAGAGCTTGTCTTAATAAAGAGAGCATAGAGAAGATTGCAAATTTGTATAAATTCTCATCCTTCTCTACTTTCTATGACACTTTGTTCATAGAGACATTGTAAATCTCTTTATGCTTTTGAATGATTTAACCATAATCCTATGGAGTTTTTGTCCAGGAATTTTGTAGCACAAGTGGAGTCTTTAAATCTTGCAAACTTGATTGGACTTGATGAGGATGTTCTTTATGAAATTGTGAGAAGGTTGCCTCACTTCGACTGTGTGGAACTCGAAGGAAAGGAGCTCCTAGTCAATTGCTACTTTCTCACGGCCTTCGACGAGCATGAAGATCTAGTTTTTATAAAAACCGCTTGTGCATTGGGAATTGTAGAGCAAGTGCAATTTATCACTTGGGACGTGGTTGCTCTTTTGGATCCAGAAAATGAAGTTCTAGAGATTTCTGTTTATCGCCTTAGCTTTGAAGAATTTCAACCCTTCTTAGAGCTCATCAATAGTCTACCCTTTTGTTTTGATCAAACAAATCGAGACCTTATTGAAGCTTGGATAGCTGAAGAAGAAAACCTAGAGTGGTATTTTCTCACTTCTTCATTTGCAGGCGAGTGGTTCTAAATCTCTATTGTATCCCTTATTGTAACTCGTGTTGTAATCTTTCATAATAATGGAGAGCCAACGCCAAATGTCTGGATATCCTCTTTTCTTTGGAGAGGATGCAGAATTATTTTTAGCAAATTTCAAGATGTCTTGCCGTATCAAGAGGATAGTAACCGATCAAGAACGTGTAGAAATGTTTGAGGTGGTCCTTAGGAAAGATGCTAGTACTTGGTTTGACTCTTTGCCTGAGGAAGTTAAGGGGAATTACACAGAAGTTTTGAATCGTTTTAAGAGATACTTCTTTGATCCCCAAAACACTCAAAAACTATGGCAAGACATTGTTTCTCATAAGCAAAAAGACTTAGATGACTACTACTTGTACAAGCAAGAGTTTCTACGTCTTTGGGCTCTATGGATACGAAATGTTGCTAACCTTGGTGATGGTGCAGAATTTTTAAAGAAGGAGAGGTTCATAGCCGGACTCTTTCCTGACCTTAAGGTAAAAGTTGAGGCGGGTGCACCTGCTACTTTTGATGCAGCTGAAACTAGGGCTGCTGAGAAGTATAGGAAACTCAAGTGCTTAAGGGGAGAGGTTCCAATAGAAGGTCTTAGACCCAAAGGTAAGTCACAAGCATCAACATTGAGGGAGTTTCCTGAGGTAACGACGGAAGTAATTGAGAAGTTAAACGAATCTTTAAGCAGCCTGTCAATTCACCTTGCACAAGCTGTAGGTCCAAAGGGACAAGCAAAGAAGTCAGAAGAGAGAGAGCCACGAACTAGGAGAGTCTTGCAATGTTGGAATTGCGGAGAGTCTGGACATGGGATGTATAATTGTCCTTGGCCCCGTGGGGAGCCAGGGAGACCTAACTTGAATTACCCAGTGATGAATGCAGGTGAAGGAACTGGTCAACAACCAAGGCTTCTACAAAGGCCAAATGGACCAAGACCACCTCCACAAGGGGTAGAAGGAGTTCCACCTTTGCCAGATCCAAATGTGCATGTGGTAGAGGTGACAAATTCAAATGAGTTTGACATGGAAGCCAATGGAATTAAGCGTGGCCGAGGAAAAGGTAAAGAGAAAGAGGGTGTCCCATCACAGAGTGACCATGGACAAGGCAAGAAGGCAAAGGAGACCAAGGAAGCTAAGAGGACTCGACGTCGTATCAATCTCCAAGACTTCCCTCTTGGACATGGTATGGCTCCATACAACCTGTTGGAAGACATGCAAGGTAAGGGTCCTGATATCTCATGGCCTCAATTTCTTGCATTATGCCCACAAGTTAGGAGGGATTTAACAAAGGCAGTTAGCACTAGGAGAAAGGTAAAAGAGAGTTTTCCTGTTGTAAAAATTGCACATGCTAAAATGAATGAGGACATTACACCGGTGCTAGACTGTTACATCAAAGGAAGATTGGTTAGGAAAGGTCTAGTGGATGGGGGTGCACAAATTTGCATCATGACAGAAGGGCTCATGCAAAGACTAGGCATGCACATCCATGAGGCACCTGAAATCAAAGTGAAAATGGCAAACAATAGCAAGGCTAGGTGCGTAGGTATTTGTAAAAATGTTTTTGTGGAGGCCTTTGGCATTAAGAAGGCAGTGAATTTTTATGTTATGTCGACCAAGGGAAATGGTTATCCATTTATCCTAGGAAGACCATGGCTAATGAAAATGCGAGCTTTGCAGGATTGGGAGAGTGGGAAATTAATTTGCAGGAATGACAATCATAAGAAGGTTGTCTTCGACATGAAGGAGCAACGTCAAGAGGAGCTCCATGAAGAATCATCTCAAAGTGAGACGGAAGAAGGTTGGACCGATAGCACTTCAGAAGAAGAAAGTAGCAACAGCATTATTGAAGAGGAGTCTTCCATCGAAGTCATGGGGGTAAGGTTTAAGCCAAGCAACCAAGAGACCTCTTGTCAAGGTTTGGAAGAGGTAGGTTCCCAAGAGAACCAAAAGGTGGAAGATGAAGGAATGTTAGAAGGTATGTTATCAACAACACTTACAAAGGATGAAAGAGAGGAGTTCAAATGTGTGCTAAGGAAGTTTCCTAGGCTTTTTGCTAAAGACTACACCGATGTGCGTGGAGTAGATGCTGTTCAACACAAAATTGAGTTGAAGCCAGAGGCCACACCTAAGGCTCAGAAGCTACGAAGGCTAGGAGTCATCAAGGAGCAGGCTTTACTCAAGGAGGTAAGAAAGCTTCTAGCAGCAGGGTTCATTTATCCAGTGGAGAATTCAGAGTGGGTCTCTCCTGTTGTTGTCACTCCTAAGAAGAACGGCAAGTGGAGGGTGTGTGTGGATTATCGTCCCCTCAATGAGGCAACAAAGAGAGATCACTTTCCCCTCCCATTCCAGGATGAGATACTAAATGAGGTAGCTGGTCATGAGAAGTACACTGTGTGCGATGGTTACTCAGGTTACTTTCAAATAGGGATTGCACTGGAGGATCAATTGAAAACAACCTTTATCACTCCTTGGGGTTGTTATGCTTTTAGAGTCATGCCATTTGGTCTGACAAATGCTCCTGCAACATTCCAACGTTTCATGAATATGGTGTTTCAAGCATTCTTTGGAAAGTCAATTAGGGTGTTCATTGATGATTTCTGTATTTATAGCTCAAAATCATTGCATCTACAAAGGGTAGAAGAAGGTTTAAAGAAGCTCTACGACATGGGAGGTCAACTCAACCCCGACAAGTGCCATATAGGTGAGGATGAAGTAATCTTGCTTGGTCATAAAGTTTCTTACAAAGGCATTGAAGTGGATCCTTCGAAGGCAAAGACTCTTATTGAGCTACCATCACCCAAGAGTCTTAAGGAGGTCATCTCATTCATTCAAAAGGTGAAGTATATGTCACGCTTCATTCACTTAGCCTCGGAGTTACTTCACCCTTTGCAAAAGTTGACACAACAAGTAGAATTTGCATGGTCTGATGAGCTTGAAGAGTACTTTTGTAACATTAAAGTCATTTTGTCAGAGCTACCAACACTCATGCCTCCTTATTGGGAGTACACATTCTTTGTTAGCTCTAGTGCTGGGAAAGAAACAATTGGTGCTTTGTTGCTACAACAAGATCCCCATAGTACAAGGATGTGACCCATCTACTTTGCTAGTAGGGTCATCAATGCTTTGGAGAGAGACTACACAGAAGCAGAACTCATGATGCTTTCTCTCATGTTTGCGGTGAGAAAGTTTAGATCCTACCTGCTACCAAAACCTTTTGTAATTCTCACTGCAGAAAATTTGTTCCCTTGGGTGTCATCTCAAATGAATCTTAGTACTAGGATCTCAAAGTGGATTATGGAGTTGCAAGAGTTTCAATACTCTTTCAAGGTAGAAGATAGTGTGCGTGCACAATTGGCAGGGATTCTCACTTATAGGGTGCACGAAAAGGAGATTAAGGTGCCTGAAGTAAAGACCCTACCATTGCCACCACCAAAAAGTATTCCTAATGCTTTTACCTTGTTCTTTGATGGAGCTTTTCGTCGAGCCACAGGAAAAGCAGGGGGAGGGCTAGTGTTGCTCAACCCAAGTGGAGAGGTGGTCATGAAAGAGAAGTTCAATCTACCAAGTTCAACTAGCAACAATGAAGCAGAATATGACACTCTACTTCATGGTTTGAAGATGTGCATTTGCCAAGGGATACAACGTCTCATGGTAAAAGGAGATGCACTTCTCATTGTTAAACAGATTTTAGGCATTTGGGCATGCAAGAATGAAAGCTTAAGGACAAAAGTTCATGCCATTCGTAGGCTATTTAATCAATTTGAGGAGGTGCAATTATATCATGTTCCTAGGAAACAAAATGAAGATGCTGATTTACTTGCACAACAAGCCGTTGCATGTGGAAATAAAGAAGTGCAGGTCATCATGGTGGCGGCTGCTGTGAAGCCGCCGAGGTACCAGGGATTGGAGTCATTGGCTCCCATCATTGGCTACATTTTGGAGGGTGAGTTTCCACCAGACTTCACAAAAGCTCAGAAGAGGAGACTCATGAAGAAGGCAAGCATGTATCTCTTCCTAGAAGGCTCCCACTATCAAAGAGGGAAGGATCAAGTGTGCAGAAGAGTACCAACTATTGAGGAAATTCCAGCCATTCTAAAAGGTTTGCACGAAGAAGCATGTGGTGGTCATTTTTCCCAAGAATTAACTGTGAAGAAGATTTTGCTTGCGGGGTATGTTTGGCCAAGCTTGCATGTGGATGTTCAACATTGGTGTAAAAGCTGTCACAATTGTCAGATAAATGGAAATAGAAGGTTGGTGCATGGCCTGAGGCAAATAGTGATTGCAAATGGACCCTTTGAAAAGTGGGGCATTGATGCCATGGGTCCTCTGCCTAGGACAAAAAATGGTAAACTCTACATTCTAGTGGCTGTAGACTATATGACTAGGTGGGTGGAAGCTCAAAGTGTGGCAAGAGTGAATGAGAGGACAGTTAGCAAGTTTGTGTACAATCACATTTGTTGCAGATTTGGCACACCTTTGGAGATTGTTTCTGATAATGGTCCAGGGTTTAGGAAGGGCTTGCTCACAGAAGTCTGTGAAGTACTTCACATTCTACATCGTCACAGTACACCCTACTATCCCCAATCAAATGGTTTGGTAGAAAAAGCTAATGGTGTCATTGCAGGCATCATTAGAAAGATGGTGAAAAACAAAACAAAGTTGTGGGATGACTTCTTGGATGGTGCCTTGTGGGCGTATCGAACCACATATAGGAAAGCCACGGAGTTCACACCATTTCACTTGGTCTATGGTCAAGAGGCTTTACAGCCAATT
Source organism: Adiantum capillus-veneris (assembly GCF_014529385.1). Classification (NCBI taxonomy): domain Eukaryota; kingdom Viridiplantae; phylum Streptophyta; class Polypodiopsida; order Polypodiales; family Pteridaceae; genus Adiantum; species Adiantum capillus-veneris. The sequence goes on from NC_140953.1 coordinate 123,792,793, forward strand.
GAACTAAACATTCCAACAATGCGACTTCATGACAAATCAGCATACGATGATCAAGAAGCATGGATGGATCGACTTCTTACCTTAGCTGAGCTTGAGTGGAAAAGAGAAGCAGCATACGAGTGCTACAAGAAGAAAGCTATGCAGGCGAAGGAGAAGCTTGACAAGAAACTAAAGGACAAAGGCATCAATGAAGGAGATCTGGTGCTAAGGTATGACAATCGACTCGATAATCGTTTTGATGCCAAGTTTGAAACTAGATGGCAAGGGCCATACATAGTCAAGAAGGCTTTCACTTCAAGTTACTATCAGCTTATAGACTTGAATGGTAAAGAGAACTCCAGGAAAGTAAACGGGTATCGCTTGAAGCCCTATTTGAGTCGCCTTCTACCAAAGGATCTACCAAAGATCTGTCAAAAGGCCACTGTCTCATGTAAGTATTGTTACATGAAGCATGAGTGTAACTCTAGCCAAAATTCCGAAAGGCCAAACAATGAAGATCTTGTCAAGGACTCTGAAGCACTCTCTTTGGAAAAGATGCTCTATGATGGTACATGAATATACCATCATCCAGGGGGAGGGCTAATGATAGCCGTTTTTCGGCTCTTTGTAATTACCACAGTGAGTTACCTCACCCTACCAAAATCACCCAAACACTGTGGCTATCCCTACCATTTCACTGTACATAGGCGTGCGTCAGTCACGGGACTTTTCCCATATCTTCTTAAAAAACCCTCAATTAGCTAGTCATTGGGCTAGTTGAGCCAAAAATAATAATAATAATAAAAATAAAAAAATATAAGTATATTATGGCCCATGCGTATGTAAATATTTCTTTATATATAGGGCCTAAATAAAATATTTTTCATAATTATTTTGGTATTTATTTAAATATTTCTACCTAGGTGTGTATTATTTATGCTCTGTACATTGCCTCACCATTACCACAATTTTTTCTTACTATTTTTCATACTCTTTATTCCATATAGAAATATTTTCATGTAAGCTTCTCTTATATTTGGTGTAACTCCACCCCAACAAAATCCAAAAAAACTAGTTTTATGTATGTGTATATTTTTTCACTATTTTGATTTTTCCCTTCCTACATCTATTTTGTTTTCTTCTAAAAAATTAGAACACCAAAAATATTTATCTTTTTATGGTAGCCTCATAATGAGAGAGATTTCTTTTGACCCCTTTATATTTTTTCCACTTATACTATTTATATTTGACATGTACATATTTTTTAGACCCCTCAATATTTGATTTTCTTAGTTGTACTATTCACTTATATCCTAATCTCAACAATATCTTCAATTATAGACCTACCAAATAAGGTCAAGGGTAGGTGGCATGCATACATGCACTATGGAGGGCTCACTCTTGGAGGTATTCAAAAGAATCATCCAAAGAAGGACCCCACAAGGACCTTTGCAGTGGAAAAAAACGGTCGGTTTTGCTGAATTTTTAAAGTTCACTTGCTCTCCGAATTTGAAAAGGTGATACAAACAAAAGTTGTAGCTCGTGGGCTGAACTTTTGCCTCAAAGTTTTTCATATTTTTTTGAGCTACGAGCTGTGAGCTATGATTTTTTTAGTGGACCTCAATTTTCCCATGCTATGCAGCCACACTCTATCTTCCACTTTATCATTTTCCTCTTTCACACACACTTCTCCACTCATCATCCCCATCTCTCTCACCACTCCTCTCTGCACACTACTCACCTTCTCCTCAACCTTGAAGAATAAGAGAAACCATGGTGAACTCATACCTCCCACACACAATTCCATTCCAAAATTGACCACCTAGTCTCATTTTTCCTCCTCCAAATTACCCATATCTATCAAAAAAACCACAAAATTCAGCCTCTTCTCTTAAAAGACAGCATCATGGTGGTTGATTACTCAGCTTCAATTACCTTGTCTCTCAAGGAAGGTCAAGAGTGGAGAAAAAATGTACCGTCAAAGCTAGTGGACCGTCAACAAGCGTCAAAATCGGCCCTACTCAAGACACTTGGAGCATCAACCCTGTAAGAAATCCACCTTTTCTTACCTCTTAAGAGTTTTTCCTTCCTTATTTGTATCCTACATGGATACTCCCATTGTAAATATCCAATTCCATTTGTAAATTAATACTAACTCTAATAACACTAACCCACTATGAAAAGTCCTATCACCTCCATTTCTCTCCTCTCTCTTTCCTCACCAACTTCTTGATAATTCCAAGCAAAAGAAATTAGATAAATTGCTGAAAATCTAACCCAACCATGGTTAGAGGAGTAACCCTAGCCTTCAAAATTGCTATAAAAGGAGGGTGTAGCTAGCACAAAAGGGAGAGCCATAAGCAAGAGCACTATGCTATAGCTTGAGAAGCCAAGCTCAACCTCTCTAGAAGGAGCTCTTGAGTGGAAGCTCATTGTCTTATGCATGTGCATTTGTTGTAATAGGGGATTAGCAAGGGAACTCTATGCCATTGTAAGAGAGAGAGTGATCATTCAATTGAGAGTAGGAAATCTATCATTTCTCCTACTAGTGTAAGCCCAACATTTGCTGAATCAAGGAGGGTGGATTTGGACTAAGCTTGGATATTTTGTCTCCCTTCCAACGTGAAGTAATGGACAACAATGATGCGTAAGTGTCTTGGTGTTTTTTGTTAAGTTCTTGATAGCTTGTCTCTGGTGTTGTCATCAATCTAGCCATAAATCCCACATACTGTAAGAGGGCGACAGGGTGGAGAGGACTCCCCTGGCTTTAAGACAGTGATTGGGGTGGCTTTTCTTGTGATGTGTTGTGGTGAAATTTACACAAGCTATGTTGAACAAATACTAATCTCACTTTGATTTGTCATGACAGATTTGTAAGAAGGTATTAATGCAACAAGCACCCCCTCCCCCCTTTCTCTCTCTTTCTTAAATATTATAGTTGTGTTTGCTTGATCATTGCCGATACGTTTCAAAGCAGCCCGAGCACTATCTCTCTCCCTCTCTCTCTCTCTCTCTCTCTCTCTCTCTCTCTCTCTCTCTCTCTCTCTCTCTCTCTCTCTCTCTCTCTCTCTCATGTTTTAGTGTGTGAGAGTGTTCCATTGGTGTTAGGGTTAGTGTAAATTCCTTGCTTGTTTGTGGGTTGCTCTAACGATTCTCCTCTTTTGCGTCCTAGTTCGCTCTTAAACTAGGTGGTGCCCCTTGTGTAGTTGGGATTTTGCTGTGGGTTTGTTGTTTTGGTTTGTGTTGTGTTGTGCCCCAGCCCCATTGAGCAGCACGGGAGCCTTGAAGGGTGTCTAGAGGTTGCTCTTCTTGTTGCCCGCCCCGGACCGCCTCAATATCATCCAATTCAATTGTGAGCTTCTGAATTTCCTCACACCTTTTAAGATATATTTTGTCTTTCTCATTACCAGAACTAATGTTTGAGCTAGAAGACCTTTCTTCCATTATCTTTGTAGTGCCACTCAGCTGGCCTCTCGTGTCTGGCGGTTGATTGACCATTTGATGGAGCCTTCCTGTTGCTCTCTAGCTTTTTGTCCCCAAGTCAGTATTCCCAGTTGTGGCCAAGTCTGTTTTAACATGCCTCACTTCCTCAGCCAGACTCTCTACAATTGTCGTTTCTATCTCATCTAGCCCATTTTTGACCTCTCCCTCACCAAACACCTTGACAGGCTTCTCCTCCTGACTCACTGAAGACTGAGGCAGAAACCTTTGGATGGCCATATCCTCTGAGCACTCATGCTACTCCAGTCTAGATAGATCTTCTATAATCTTTTTTGCAAGAGTCCTTTGCCCTTGCCATTCATCGACCACCTTTGCCTTGCCCTTTGCCTTCTAGGTAGCTATTTGACGTTCCCATTTCTTCATTTCTTTTGTATCCTTCACTTCCTTTTTAGACTCGTCTAGGATATCCTTAATCACCACTCTTCTGCTTCTGGCGATCACACAAACTAGGACTAGTTCTAATGGCTTTGGCTCAATTCCTTCTAGTCTCACATTATCAAGGCTACAAAATGACCATATTTTTTGCAAGTATAGAAGCTAAAGTTTCTCTTCCAAAATCGGTCCTACCTTGTGCTTGGCCATTGCCCCCCTGATATCAACCTTCCTCTACTAGGTCCACCACTCATACTAGCCTCATTCTCCATCTATCTTAACCACCTCTGGGTTGGTTAGTGTCATCATTGATATATCTTTACCCTTCTTGAAGTGGTGATCGTGATCGTGCAATTATTCCAGACATGTCCATAAGCCTGCATCTGTCTCATTACCAGGTTCAATGTCAATGTCAAGCCTCGCTTTGACTCCTCTGATATGGTATTACAATGATCCTATTCCTCCATGAATCTTGTAGTTACTCTGCGTCCACGTCCGACTCTTCTGGGTGGCATGATTGAATTTCATCTAACTCCAAACCCCAATTGGGAGAGATATTCTATATCAAGAGCTATTCAAATCATCATGAGCTGGTCACTTTTGACAGTTATTCCAAGTTGGAGTGTCAGAGTTAATCAGATAAGACTAACAAGAAAATTTCAGATAGAGACTTCAGATATACGATCAGACAATAAATGAACTAGAAATAGAAGCAAGAGATGGAGACTTGAACTAGAATATATATTCAGATAATGAGAGTACATATGTTTTCAAGTACAACCACAAGAGCCAACTAATGCTCAAAGAAAATGCCAAAAGAGTAGAACTAAACTCGCAAATGAGCAGCGAAAACAATCCTGCAAAATGAGCAATGGGCCCTGTAATGGAAATGGCCTATGAACTTTGCGAAAAGCCAAATTAAGAGAATTAGAGTGAGCACTTTTGTGAGATTTCTTTGAGAACATAGAGGGTGATCATAATTGATGGTAGCAACATAAACCTAGTACTTAATTAACTTGGCATGAACAATACTTTTGCAAGAGAGAGTATTAGAGAACATGACAATACTTGAGGATCGGATTTACTTGGAGCCGGTCTCCTATAGATTCTCCCATCAAGAGAGACTTGATACAATACAATCTTTGTGTTCCTTGTGACCTAAGTGATGCAATGAAGATGGAAAGCTTCATACATCACAAGAATAATATAAACTTTGCAAAAAGAATTAACTATCCCAAGGCCTCAAACAGCTTCGAAGGTGGAGAGAGCTAGTGGGCAATGAGGGTAGGGAAGAGGAAGAAGAATCATCCATACGACAAAGAAATAGTTCCTCACTTATCATAACTCTTCTTGCTTAGCATAGCATAATAGCATAATAATGAAGATGAATAAGATGACAAGCTTAAGCATTGAAGCATAGCTCTTGGTTGGATTTGCATTCCATAGCGAAGAGTGTTGGTGTAGGCTCTCCACTTCTCAACAAGCTTGGAGAAGGAGATGGAGCTCTTGCACTTTGCACGCCACACAATGAGAGAATGTGTGTGTGTGTGTGTGTGGAAAAGTATACCCCTCTCATGCTCATCCACACCTCTCTCTCTCTCTCTCTCTCTCTCTCTCTCTCTCTCTCTCTCTCTCTCTCTCTCTCTCTCTCTCTCTCGTGTATTATTTAATTATTTCATTTTGACATGTGTCCTCTTTTTTCTCTTTGAGAGAAAGAACTTAATTATTTATTTTTATGCATCTAAATTTTCATTGGACCCCTTTAAAACCTATCCAATAGGATTCAAGCACATCATGAGGGCCACATCTCGAGGATCATTTGGACATGTGTCTTTTATGCTTCTTAAGTCATTTGGTTTAAATTGAATACTTCAAGCACTTAGTCAATCAACCATGGAAACCGTGTATGCCTCTTGAGAGTTTATCTTTGAATTGAACACTTCAAGAACCTTAGTCATTTAAGCATAAAAATCACCTCAAGCTTTGGGCAAGGTTCCCACAAACTCTTTAAGCACTTTAGTTAGCAAACCGACAAGCACCTCATGCTTGGGTAGGGTTCCCACCTCAAGGTCAGGCCTAGCTTGCTTAAGGTCAAAGGACTTTTTAACGCTAACTTTTGGAGGTCTTTAATGAAGCTAACCTAAGGTCTTTAAGCTCCATTAGGTAGCATTGCTCTTTAACATACCATCTCTCATTTGGACCCCTTTAACCTTGGCCCCGTGTTGAGACAGATCCATAAGCACATGTCTATATTCTAACCCTTGTTCCCGTTTGTTCTCCCACATTAAATGATCAATTTAATATGAGAAAATCATTTAGGTTGGTTAGATATTAAATTTTATGACATTACCACTCTCTTGAAATCATATTCGTCCTTGACTATGAGGTAGAAGAGATAAAGTCTTAATCATTAGTTTACGTTTCTTAGCGGGTAGAGGATCCCTTTTCACCCTGTGACATCATTTTGGAATGGATGACTAGTCCATTTGGTGCTTGGGAGATGTAGCTTCCACACATGTCTGCTCTTTAGTCCATATCATACTCCCAAAGTAGCGTGACAAATTCTACTTGGTGTTTGAGTGACGTCATCATCATAAACATGATTCTAAGCATGCATACTACTTAAATTTGTGCACAAAAGAGGATTAGTCTTATAAGACAAAAGCATTGTTCATTTAGAAAGCATTTACATTTGCTTACTCTAGTGCAGCATGGTAAGCATTGACAAGGTTCATACTATCCTTAAGCTGTATTCCATGCATCCATCTAGCATCTTCAAAAGGATAATTTTTAAACTTAATAAGATATCGTCGGATAATCTTACCATGTCGTAGTACCTTGTCTTCATGCCAATGGATAGCTTCGGGTTGTAGCACCAATTCTTGGTCTTTGATTTTTGGAGGGTCTTCAATAATTGGTTCTCTTGGTGGCTCTCCTTTGTAGGGCTTAAGTAGGCTCACACGAAAATCATTGTGTATGAGCCAATGGTTAGGCAACTTGAGTTGATAATCCATGTCATTGATTGGCTTCAAGATTTGGAAAGGACCATAGTATCTTTTTGCTAAGTTAGTATAATAGTTTTGATGGCTTGTAGGACTTTTTCCCGTCGTTTGCCTCAATCGAGCCTTGGGAAACTTAAGTAAGACTCAATCATTTTCTTTGAACATTAAGGCCCTTCTGTGCTTGTCTCCGGCAGCTTTTTTCCTTTGTTGAGAGATGGATATAGCCTCCTTAACCTTTTGCAAAGATTCTTGTAGGTCACGGTTGTACTCGTCAGCAAGCGAAGATCTTCCCATGTACTTTAAGTAGCAATGGACTTTTAGGTCTTCCCTCTATGATCTCAAAAGGTGCTTTTCCCGTAGTAGTATAGACATTATTATTGTACACATACTCTACAAGGGGTAAGTGCTTCTCCCGTTGTGAGCGTTGATCTACTTCTGTAACATAAGTCTTTAGTAGATCGAGTATTGTGAGATTGGCTATTTCACTTTGGCCATCCGTTTGTGGGTGATAGGCTGAAGAGAAATTCAATCTTGTACCTAGATTTTCAAAGAGACCGTTTTAAAAAAGTACTGGTCATTCTAGGATCTCTATCTGACATGATGGATGTTGGTGATCCATGGTGTTTGAAAATGTGAGATATGAAGATGGTTGCCATTTGGTGTGCCTTAATAGCCTTTTTGACAGGAATAAAGTGTGCTTGCTTGCTAAACCTGTCGACTATTTTCCATATTCCTGTATTCCCATGGATAGACTTGGGTAATCCAAAGATAAAATCCATGGATACACTCTTCCATGGTGAATTAGGGATTGTCAATGGCTAGAGTAATCCAGGTTTCTTCCCTCTATCATACGTGGTCTTCTGGCATACAACACATTTGGAAAAATACTCTTGTATGTCCAGTTTCATGGTAGGCCAATAGAAGTACGTCTCTACTCCTCGAAGAGTAGGTTGAATGCCTCTATTCCCCGCATAGGGAGAAGCATGGGATTCATACATGACTTTCTCACAAAGGGAGTGGGTAACGCATAGCCTATTGCCATGGAGAAGATAACCATCCTACAAGGTGAATGGTTCCTCTTTCTTCCCCAAAGCAAGGGCTAACATTACATCTTTAAAGTCAGGGTCAGTAGCATACTCATCTATCATAGAAGATAGATCATTGTGAGTTGCTATAGACACTGCATTGACTCTTGGTCATCGTAAAAGTGCATCGGCCACTTGATTGTGCTTACCAGCAATGTGAGCAATATGAAAATAAAACTGCGAAAGAAAATTTTCCCACCTCATTTGTTTGTCGGAAAGCTTGGTTTGTGTCATGAAGTACTGGAGACTTTGGTGGTCTATTCGTAATGAATGGAGTTCCCAATAAATAGTGCTTCCACGTGTGTAGGACATGTAGACCAGTTAAAATCTCTTTCTCATAAATTCCCAAGACCTGTTCATCCGTATTGAGGCTTTTGGCTCTCATATGCTATGGCATGCCCTTCTTGAAGCGAGGCAATCACCACGAGCATCACATTGGACCTCAGATGGCTTTGAGAGATCCAGAAGCATGAGGACTGGTTGAGAGGTAAGCTTCTCTTTGAGCTTGTCAAAAGCTTTTTGCTCCTTAGCAGTCCATGAATACTTAATGTTCTTCTTTGTTAAGTCATGTAATGGTCCTTCTATTTGAGAAAATTTTGCTATGAAGTGTCTATAGTATGCACACATACCAATAAAGCTTCTAAGCTCATGTAGATTCCTTGGATTGGGCCATGCTTTTATTACCTCTAACTTTGATGATCCATACAGATACCATCTTGAGAGATAATATGACCTAAGTATTGAATCTCTTGAAGGAAAAATTTGCTTTTCTTTTGGTTGAGAAAAAGCTTGTTCTCCCTCAATGCTTGAAAAATCACTTGGAGGTGTTGCTTGTGTTCCTCCAAGGACTTGGAGTAGATGATGATATCATCAAAGACCACTCCAGTGAACTTATGGTAGGGTCTAAATATTTTCTCCATCAAACGATTGAATGTGGCTGGTGCATTGGTCAAGCTAAAAGGCATGACCTGATATTCATAAAGACCAAACGTTGTACAAAACGCGATCTTTAGGATATCTTCATCTACTATCCTTATTTGATGATAGCCACTTTTAAGGTCAATCCTATTGAACTAGGTAGAGCCTTGTAGCTTATCAAAAAGATCTTCTACCTGAGACACGGGAAATCTATTTTTGATAGTCATATGGTTTAGTGCTTGATAGTCCACACACATACGATATTTACCATCTTTCTTTTGCACTAAAAGGACTGGAGAACAAAAGGGGGAGGAGCTAGGCTTTACCATCCCTTTGTCTACCAATTCTTGTACTTGCCTCATGATCTCCTCTTGTTGAGCTTGGGTGAAAGGCCCTGGGAACTGTCGTGAACGATCCTCTAGCCAACCACCCTTTTTATAGCCCCTTGGCTTGCATGATCCCTTCTGCACTCGGCAGCCGGCCCTTGGCCAGGTCATTGACCTCCAGGGTGGCCCTTGGCCTAACATTACTCCCCCCTTGGAGAAGTGTTTTCATCCTCTAAAACAAAAGTGGGTTACTTCTTTTTAGGAACGCTAATGTTTTCTCAAATGGCACCTTCTTCAGGTTAGGTCAATCATTCCTCTGTACAAGAACTTGTTGACCTACATGACGATGTATACATAAATCATGATAGTCTAAAATTCATGCAGGTTAATGCAATTGGGTAGGAGGTTGAATGAAATCAACCAAAATCTGTTGGTCAATGGTATTGTTGTCCCATGTAAGCGTTTACGTAAACGGCTTACATAAAATATTGGATAAATACAAGCGTGCGCAGAATTCATGAAGTTGTGAGCCAGATTCCTAACTCACGTGAGTGTCTTGAAAAGCTCATAGTTACTAAGGGATAGAATAGGGAGTTTCCTCATGTTAGACTTCTGAACATTTTGGAACACACAGAACTACCTACTCACCCTTAATGAAGGTTACATGCCAACATGCTTTGTCAGCACACCTACTAAGTCCTTGATGTACGAAACTATTGAATCGGTATCCAACCCCACCACAACAGGTGTTCAAAGTTGAAAACCTAAGCAAACTCTAGAACAGGGAAAGAATTGCCCATTCAGAATGCTTTGTATTAACGTATGCTCTTAGCATATCCTTTAGCACTAGACAAATACTTGTAAGCTATCCATCCAACGTGGCATGAATAGGAGGTACTTTCCCCCAACCACTTACAGACAGTATTCCACAACTGACGATAAACTATGACTCAACTAGTGAGTATCAAGCCATATACTCGATATGGAGTGGAGGCAACCAACTAGGTTGAAAGCGGGTTGAAGTGGAGTAAGCTCATAAAGTATAGACCATCCAACCATAGACACCCATCTTGAGCCGTTACCTTGTACGGTAGGGTGTAAACTCATAAATCTCCTTGAAAAGTTACGCTTTAAGTGCAAAAAATTACAGAAACAAAAAAGTCCATGAATTGGCATACCACTCGGAACAAATGTGTGTTAAACACTAGGGCCCATAACACCTAATGTGCATGCATTTAACACAAATAAATCCGAACCGCAATTCCATGACGAGACTTTCCACGGCACGTATGTGAAAGCCTAGCAACAAGAGTTGGATCATAACAGAATGTGAAAACGCAAGTCACACCTACGACCAACCATGAGACACTCTCAGTAACTTAGCATACTTAGATATATGTAGAAACAACCCTCCGTTAAGGTCGTTTCATAGCACTTGTAATCGTAACAAGTTTGTACTTAGTACCCGACAATTTCTGGCCACTAAAATTGTTCCTGATACGGTGTGCTCCAAATGGTCTAATAAACGGATGCGACCAGCACGTATGGACTTTGTCGCGACACATCAGTAGGAATTAAGCGATAGTGTCAGTCCCAGAGACTCATATTCGCCACATGTAGAATATGTCTCAAGTAAGGATGGCAAAGAAAGAGACGTCCATCAAGCGCAAATTGCACTTGTGTGTGGAGGGAACTATGAACACTCTGCAACGCGAGTGAGAGGGACCCTCATTATCATTGCTCCACACTGGCTAAACCGAACTCCTTGAGTTCCTAGACCATGTTGTGTCCCATGTGACAACATGTGCCAAACAGAACCGTACCATGTAGGTTTGTAATTGTTTCAACAAGATTCAAACCCATATGGTATCTTGATGAACAGGGAAGGGAGAAAATAACAATATTTTCTAAAAATGTTATGCTCGTCCATGACCTTGTCACTTGGCTAAAGAGCAAGCTGGATGAAAGCCTTCTAGCTCAAACATCTTGGTTACATAACACATACAAACTTAATTGGAAAGGAAAATAAATCCAAAAAACATGTACTTATTTACGAGGAGGTTGAAATTACCTAATACTTACCCGGAAGTCAAGTACAACCCTCAACCTGTAAGCGTACCATATCAAAATTTCTTCGACTTGCTAATCACTAACATTAGAGATTAGTGAAGATAAAGAAAGTGAACTTGTAACCGTAGGTGTTGCCTTGGCAATCCAAACCCCTGGGTATATCTTGCCAAACCAACCCCCGTGGTGAAAGTTTGGAAAGAACGTTTTGACTATCCCTTGGTAGATAGTTTGCTTGAAAATCAAAGTGTGAAAGTGTCCAAAAATGACCATCAACATGTATTGTGTGATTTAGTAATCACATATGTGGTCATACCACAAAATTGTGCTCCTATATGCGCTATAGAGAAAATGGGAGATCCACGTTGGGCAGGACTCCAAGCTCGTATGGACAGCCATGCTGTTTGAAATGCTTACTGCATCTAAACGCCATGTTATAGATCAGCCTATGTTAACTCAATCTTTTCACTAAAACATGTAGTGCTTACAAAATACCCAAAAACATATGTAGTGGCAAGACTCTTGTTGGGCCATTAACATGTATGGGGAGTCCACTGGGTAGATCTGTTCAAGCTCAAGAACAATCACCCAAGGAATGCCAACAGTTGGGTCTTACCCTAGATCTGACGATGACTCTTAGCCAGCGTGTGTGACTCCTAGCCCTTTGGCAACTACTGTTCAGTCGATGAACCGATGAAGACAAACTTGGATGGCGTCTTGCCCAAGTTCTAGCTGAGAGTTAGAGCACCTTAGCTCCGGCTGACTCACAAGTAAAACATGTTCATTATTCCTTGAGAGAAAGAAGAAAGAGAGAGAAAGAAAGAGAATTTTGGGTTGAGGAAAATCCCTTATTCAAATGTGTTCTATGCCCTTGCATATGATCCATTGCAGATCATGTCTGTATCTTAGCTTATCATATAAGCATACAACAGTGTACTTGCACCACGCTATCGGAGAGAGAGGTACCATAAATCACATTGTGACTCACATCCTGAGTATGTGATCGTGATTGTAACAAGGTGCATATGTATGGCACTTTGCTTGTGAATAAACATAAACACAAAATGTTGTAAAACATCAATAACTGAGCTCGTCCTTGACAGAGTAGCTAGTGCTACAATGGAAGCATATGCAATGATGGTTGTGGTACGGCCATCGTACTAGTATGCCATGCATACAGATCAAGCAAAATGAAATGATAAGCCCTTGGCTGCAGTAACAATCTCAACTATGTGAGTCGATGGAGACGTGCCTTGCACGATTACATTGGCATGGATACATCACAGTGCGTCGTTACGTACTATGAGCGTATATCCACATAGTGCCAAAGATGTGTGCCATTATCATTGAGCTCAAATCTATTGATAATAACGTGGTACAGAAGAGAAGCCGTGCTTCCTTTGCTTTGTACAGTAGCTTCTTATGTAGTCGGCCCAAGCACTTTGCTTTGCACAACAGAGAGATCTTTTCCAAAATGAAAAGTAAAACATAGACAAGAACAAAGATAACTTGAAAATTGACTAACCTTGTCGCCCACTTGTGGGTAGGTTTCTAATAGTGCACTCGAATCCGGCTCATAGCCATATACGTGAATAGCTTGAGAGATGTCTGATGTCCCACACAAACCTTCTTGGCTTGGTTTAATCCGATCGCTGGGGAGAAAACATGCAGACATGTTGCAAAAACTTCCAAGTGCATATGGTGCAATATGTCATAGAGTGGAGCCTTGCTTCCTAGAAGTCGATCAGGAAGATGAGACAAGAGTGATACTAAATGCTCATAGCAAACAGGTACGCTTGTTGACACCCATGTGTCCAAGTAGAGAAGAATCGACCTTGTCAAAATTTTATAGAGAATCGGCCTTGCCAAATCGTGCACTTTATTAAGAATTGCGAGATTGCCCAATATTGATAGAGATAGCATCTACAACTTAGCTATCAAGTGTCAACTATTGCCAAATACTGCTTGATCAAAGCATCAAGTTAACATACCTATTGAGTTCCCTTGGCAGTGAAAGTCATAGCATCCTATAATATGGTTGTTGACTTGGGATTTAGCTCATAGCTATGGACTTTGCATGTCCTCTGTAATCTATAAATTCTTGGACGTGATCATGCACCCAATACATATATACATATCGATTCAGTCCCTAGTAGTCTTGGTGGACGGAGCCGTGCTCCCTAGGTAAAACATGATTGATGTACCCCTTTTGAAATCGACCTTGTCGACATGTTAAATAAGTACATGCTCTTGCAATACAATCCTATACATAAAGTGATGGAAACTACAAGAAGGTGAATCTTAAACCTTATAATCCATTCGTGTTGGAATATTTGACAAAGGCCTTGCCTACAATGCCCTTATTGACAACACTTTGCATGGCTTTTGAATGGTGCTCAATCTCGTCAAATGCTATCGGATGCACCATGAAGCCTCTCCAATATGCCAAACAACCTGTAACTTGTACTGAATTCTGTCGAAAATCCATGAAACTACGACCTTGTCGTGCATGGTATGCTTGGTAGGCCTTGCCCTTTTCTCAATTCCAAATCCAATGAAACCCTTGCTAAATATTGAAAGCTTGAAAACTCGAAATTTTTGACATCCGTAGCTTTTCCCAAGTCGATTGTTCATGATTAGTTCCTACAGCCTTGAGGGTCATCCACCCTCACATGGTCGCACAATCCCCACACAAATGCATATGGTTGCATTTGTGGTGTATGTGGGTGGATTGGCTTGTTGCAGCGGGTGGGAAAGGCCCCCTTGAAAGGGGATGGCCAATTTACTCAAGGCCCAAAGGGCGGCCGAATCTGAACGAGGGGGTTGGAAGCCATGGCGGCAGCAAGAAGCAACGAGGCGAGGAAATGAGAGAGAGCTCGCACTCTGCAAGGCTCGGCACACCGCCATGAAGCAACGAGATCTCTTGATCTCCGCCTTGCGCATCTGACAAGCCTACGTATGCAAGATTTTGCCGGGGTCGACTTCGATCCTCATCCCGACTAAGGGTGCTTGTCCACGGTCCTCAAACCTGCTCGACTTCGTCCCCGCCTAAGCGGCCATGGCCGCCTCTCACCCCCTAGGCGGCCACGCCCTCCTCCTCCTTTCCCAGAATAGTCTGAGGCTTTGATACCAGAGAAAGGCCCTGAGAACTGACGTGAACGATCCTCCACCCAACCACCCCTTTTATAGCCCCTTGGCTTGCAGGATCCCTTCTCCACTGGGCAGTCGGACCCAGCCCTTGGCCAGGTCCTTGACCTCCAGGGTGGCCCTTGGCCTGACATTGGGAAACTTGATAAGGAGGTTTGTTAGGCAGTGAGCTTCCTGGTAGGAGCTCAATTTGATGGTCATCATCCCCTCGTTTTGGAGGTATATCCATAGGGATATCATCGATGAAAACATCTTGAAATCCATTTAGAAAAGTAGACAAGTCTAACTCTTCTTGATTCCTACCATTTTCATTTGATAAATCATTAGCATCATTAGTGGATTCTTTGACAAAAATCATGTACGTAGAAATCGAGCTTTTCATTGACTTATCAAAAGCTGGTGAATTTACAAGTGGTATAATACGACCAGACTCATTAGCATCTATACATGATCTTTCCTTTGTAGGTGAAGTAGATTCTTCTTTCAGGGAACTTCATGTTGGCAGCCATGCGGTTGAACGATGATGTCCCTAGGATAGCATCTTCATGTTGGAGAGGAGAGATGAAAAAGTATTCTTTGTCAACTTAGCTTTGGACATGAACTCTCAACTTCCCAATCAAGGGAGTAATGGAGGCTTGTTGTCCCTTGAAAGCTGTGTTAGCAATTACAATATCTCCCATCTCAAAATCTTTAAATGCCCAAATTAGTGGCCAACTCCATTGATATGAAGTTGTGAGTAGAGCTAGGGTCAAACAAGATGAAGGCATCATGTTCCCTTACCTATAGGAGAGAGGTGATCCTTTGCAATGAGCATCCTCTTTTGGAGCTTGGATGGTGGAAGCTCTAGGAGTCTCACTGCGGGCATTTCTCTTGGGGCAAGAACAATAGCTATATCCTTGCTCCCCACACTTAAAACACTTATGGTCCTTGCGAAAAGCTTCAAGCTCTTCATGAGAGAGTTTGGTTTTTCCCTTGTAAACTCTCTTGTCCTTGGACCAATTGTTGTTGTTATTGTCACTAGAATTTCCTTGGGAAGAATTTTGGGCATTGGTTTTTCCCTTTGCATCACTTTTGTGTTTGTTTTCCTTGGGCTTGACATTCCGTCTATCCCCTTGTTGGAAATTGATGCGAGAAGCAACCATGGTGTGGTGGATTACTTCGGTGATAGAGCCAGGTTGTTGGGAGTTGACATACTCAGCCATTTCTTCAGGTACTCTCCCACAAAATTGTTGCTTTTGCTCGGCGAAGTCTATCTTTTGGAAGACAGTAGCCTTGAAATGTAAATCTCAAAACTTGTCCACATGTTTGTGAATAGACTCATGTGAGAGAAGCTTCAAACTGTGCCATGCAATAAGTACTTTGTCCTTTGCATCTCTTGCAAGGAATTCATTCATGATGGAAACCCGTAGAGTTTCCAGTTTTCCATGTCTTTGGGGCTTCATCACTGCCACGAAGGCTAGCCCTTCATTGGCAAGTCCATTTCTGGAAGTGCATAGCTACATGGCATAGCTTGGAGAACTCCGTGAAGCCCTCGTCTCCAAAGGCCGCATCAAATTGCTAGACGAAGGCCAATACTTTGTCGATGGCACCAAAGGTGCCATCATAGGTGAGAAAAGAGTACTCTTTCTTCCTTCTTTGAACTTCTTGAGCTTTTGTGATCTTCGCCATGCAGGGTACGATTTGCAATATCCTCCCCTCTTGTTTTCTCTAGGAGAATAACCATAGCTTTTGTCAAGAGGGGAGGAAGGTGAAGAAGAAGGAGAAGAGGGTGAATTCTTTCTTGAACTTTTCTTCCTTTGTTTCCTCTCTTTCCTTTCAAAGTAACGAGGAGAGAGACTATGCGTTGATTGTTTCCTCATGGGAGGAGTTGGCGATCGTCTAGACCGCCGTCGTTGTGGAGCCACATCTTCAGAGGAACTTAGGGATTCATTACTTTCTTGTTATTTGGATTCCTCCTCTTGTATGGGAGAGAGTCTTCTTTTGGGGGTCTCATCAAGAGGCCTCCTAAGCTCTCTCTCCTCTTGGAGAGGAAGGGAAATCCCATAAGCACGAAGTTGTTGAGTAACTTCAGCTTGCAAAGTAGGGTTGCCCATAGCTTGATGCAACCTAGTAACAAGATAATTGATAAACATGGGAGCATCATCATTAGCACCTTCATGTGCAAAATCAAAGTGTTAGACAAGGGGAACTAGAACCTAGGAGTCCACCTCCCAACCACCCACTATATAGCATGGCTCCTAGCCCTTTGCCCTAGTTGGACTCCCTTTCCACACTGCCTAGCATGGCCTTGCCCTTGTCTAGTTCGGCCTTGCCATTGTCCTGACATTATTCCCCCCTTAAAGAAGAGTTTTCTTCCTCGAAAACAAAAGTGGAGAACTTCTTCTTAAGAACACTAATGTTTTCCCAAGTGGCATCTTCCTAAGGTTGATCTTTCCACTTGATTAAGGCTTGTTGACATACATGATGATGCGTACGTAACTCATGATAGTTGAGAATACGTTCAGGTTCATGCGGTAAGGTAGGAGGTTCAACAAAATCAACCAAAATATGTTGGTCAATGACATTGTCGTCCCCATGTAACCGCTTACGTAAACGCTTACATGAAACACCGGATGAATACGAGAATGTGTAGGTAGAAATAATTTGTAGGCACGATCACCTACTCGCTTGAGTATTTTGAAAGGTCCACAATATCGGGGAGATAATTTAGATGTTGGCCCAGTTTTTAGACTTTTTGAATGTTCTCGCACACGTAAAAATACTTCCTCCCCTTCCTCGAAGGTAACTTGAGGACGTTTCTCATCAGCATACTTCTTATACCGATCCTGCGCTTGTCGGACATTTTGACGAGCGAGTTTCACCATATCCATGTGGTCTTGGAGAAAATCCTTAATCTATTGGAGCTTTTTGGTTGTCAACCCCACCGTAACAGGTGATCTAGGTTGAAACCCATACATGAGCATGAAAGGACTAAATCCCTTTGTTACATGCTTAGCACTATTGTAGGCAAACTTGAGAATAGGTAAGTATTCTTCCCAGTCTGACTGTTTTTTGCTCACGTATGCTCTTAGCATATACTCTAGCACTTGGTTAACTTGTTCAGTCTAACCATCGATTTTTGGATGATTGGTTGTACTGAGGTTTAGTTGTGTACCCAATCGTTTGAACATAGCCCTCCAACAATGACTGTTAAACTTGGGATCACAATCACTGACAATGTTACCTAGAAAACCATACAAATTCTATAGATTGTCCACAAATAACTTGGCTAGTTTTGGTGTCTTAACTGTTGATTTGGTTGGAACTTACATAGTTTAGTCAACCGATCTACGACCACCCATACCGAGTCATGACCTCGTACAGTGGTTGGTAAACCCACAATAAAGTCCATAAAGATACTTTCCCATTTTCCATTGGGAATCTCCAAAGGATGTAAGAGTCCTCCTGCTTTCAGGCGCTCTGCTTTGTTAACTTGACATTTTTGGCAATGCAAGACATAAGCTTGAAAAAAGCCATGTATACCTGGCCAGTAAAACTATCGTCGTACGAGAGCATAAGTCTTTCTAATACCCGAGTGCCCTGCACTTGGACTATCATGACATTCATAAATAATTTGGCGCCGAATGTCTGTGTCCGTCGCTATACATACTCTCCCCTTATGGAACAGGTACCCTGTGCGCTCCTTGCCGCACTGTCGAAGCAAGGGACTTGCCAATACACCGTGTGCGAGCCACAAACGGCTCCAAGCACACAACAAGCCTAAACTAGCAAGCTCAAGAGAGCAAAGGGTGTGTCACTCACCGCTATACGCTCGCCTTCGTGGTGGATTCTTCGCCGCGATGAAGAAGAAGCTGCAGTCGTGCCGTGCTCAACCGCCTTGCCGCCGTCGTGCCTTCGTAATGCTCGATCGCACACACACTCTCCCTCTCTCGCTCTCTCTCTCTCTCTCTCTCTCTCTCTCTCTCTCTCTCTCTCTCTCTCTCTCTCTCTCTCACACACACACACACACACACACACACACACACACACACACACACACAAGGAGGTGAAGAAGAAGAAGATGGAGATGGAGCAAGAGCACTCTTCTATTGCACAAATGAGTGAATGAGTAAAAATTAGGTTTAGTTGGCTTTTATATGAGCTCACCCCATTCACACTTGGGTGCCCATGCTTAGCCAACTAATCCCTTGAATGTTCCAGTTAGAGTGCGCCTCTCATCGGCGATCACTCTTACCCTTTTCCTATTGGTCTGACAAGCCCGGTATCTGACTCTACCAAATACATAATACATGTCCGTCGTAGGTGATGGGTGTCCATGAGCCGTGAGGGTTAACATGCCCCCCTTCCTAATGTAGATTCCGTCCTCGGAAGCTATTGAGTTGAAGCTGGTTCGTCGAGGTGGAAGAGCATTTGAGATGAATGTCCTTAGCCTTCTTCAGTCACTGCAAAATCAAACAACATTGGCACAGTAATTGCATTCTCTTAAAAAGCATATGCAGTTTTAGGTAGACAAATTGATTGGTAAAAGAATTTCAAACAATTTGGTAGCAATGAACATTAAATTGCAATGTAATCAAATGCATAAACAGATGTAAAGGTAAAAAATTAAACAAGTCTGGGGTTGCTAATTTGACGGTCGAAAGGCACTAGAGATCGAATATTAATACCATGGGTAAGCTTCTTAATTATCTGTGGTCAATTAAGTTGTTTAATCGCGAGAGCCAAGTATTCATGTTCGAGGGCTGACTAGAGGCTATATCTAGAAAACCTTGTAGTTAAGCTACCATAAAAGGAATTCCTCATGAAATCATCGCCTGACTGATTACCTTTCCTTTGACCCCCCAAAGTCTTTTCACATTGATTCAATTATGATGTGTGTGCTTATTTTGTATGCCTTGGGTTTTTTGCTTTTCAAGGAAAAGCGCCCACACTGGGAACCTCTAGGGCTCTAGTACCATAGGCAATACATGTGAGTGAAGTACCAAATCAAGCTGAGATTTCTCTTCCAGCTTAAAATTTTACATTGTGGCACTTTGATTTTTTGTTTGTTTATTTTCAACATTTTAATTTTGTAACTTTGGGGGGTCATATAACATTGTTACCCTCCCCAGGCTCATCACATTAGTAAACTCCCTTTATAATACTTAAGCTAAAGGTCAATAGGGTTAAGCCCACTAGAAAGCCCTAGTACATGTCATACAATGCTGCATAAATTGGATTAAGAACCTAAGTAACCATTGCTTATTAGGAAGACATTCCCCATGGTATTAAGAGAAGATTTCTAATATCTAGTTTGGTCAAACTAGCTTAGTCGGACTGCTTGATTTTTAAACCTAGACAAGTGATTATGACAAAACATTACATTGAATTAAATGTTTGATACTAAGCAAATGCGTTGAATATTATGCTACCAATCGCAATCAAAGCAGACAAACATGGATGAAAAAAAGATAAGGGGCAATGCTAATGGACAAGAAACTCCTGTTTGTGTTGATGGTCGCGCTTGATTTGAAGTGTGAACGAGAGAAAGATTCCATGAAGGTCCAAATCCTATCAATAGCAACACGCTCCTGCACACACTAGGAAACAAAAGGAATACCTCCAGGAGGCACATCAGTGGGAAAAGAGAACTTTGCTAATCACACAACTCTAAAACAGAAACACTCCTATCGTACTAATCTTACCTACCCTCCATCACTCAAGTGATGAGGATCAAAGGTGTTTTATGGCATAGGTTTCTGTTTCACTGTACCAGATGTGAATGTGTAGGTTTGAGTCGATGTTTTGACTTTTATTGCGCATACTCGTTTGCTAATTGCTCTTGCTCTTTATTTTTTTGTTTTTTGTGAGTATAAAGCTTTATATGTACATTCCCTAAGATTGGTGATTGAGAGGTCAAGGAGAAAGGTTGAGAGGGGAACAAATGAATGATGACTGTCAGCAAACACTCCCCCCTTCCTTGGGTAGATCATACCGTTTGAAATGAGCTTGTCACCCTTTGAAACCGATTGTTCCAGTTGGTAATAGGTGAGGATTTTTGCTAGTAGTTTTCTATTACCCTAGGTGCCTCGTCAAGTTGCAAGGGTGGTAAGGTACTCTCCCAGGATCGAACTTGAAGTGGTTCATCAGGTGATTCTTGAACACTGGGAGGTGTGGATTCTTTTGTAGCTTCATGGAGGTCCACTACTATAGATGGAGGCGGTGTAGAAGCTTTTACCTCTATGGATGTATTACATGAGGAGCTAGAAGCTTCATGGGACTCCCCCCTTCCTGAGCTAGGTGGAACAAATCGTTCTTTCTTTGGTACCCAAACTAGCTCGGGAGCGGGTGTGTAGCATTCTGTGATTTTTTCTTTCCACGATCATTGATTCGTTTTGGAGATACGGGATTGGGCTCACTTGGGTCAGGTGTTAGGTAAGAGCACAATCTAAGTTTTGGCACCCAGATTTGATCATTTCCTTGATAGTAGCCTTGGGCTTCCAATAGTCGTTTAGGGATCCATCGCAACATTTTCTTACTTTTCTTGGAGCGAGTGGTACGTTTCTTACAAGGCTTCTGTTTTTTAGCACTAGCTATGGTCACTAAAGAAGCTTTAGGGACCCACTTGTATGTTTTCTTCGTTACATTAGGATGAGTCTTGTCAGAAGCGATATGCATTGCTTGTAGCATATTTAAGGGTGCAGGAATTTCATCCCCCTCAGGTGTTACCCAGGTCGTCCCCCTATTTCCCCAAGTGTCTATGGTTGATGCTAGGTGGACCCAATCCACATTGTCTGATTCCGTCATACCCGGTAACACATCCATGTAAGGAGAATCTTGTCCAATGTATGTATCCTTCTTACAAGTGTAACAATATTGTATCCTTCTTACAAGTGGGGCCGAGTGAACTATGGTGTCAGAGCGATGATGAATAATGGTTTTACTCCCTAAGGGGTGTACCTTACCAATCACCAAATCCACTCTAAGGACAGAGTCTTGGAATTGCAAATAGACATGATTTTTAGACCAATCATGAACCATTTGTGCTTCCCTCATGAATGGTGGTCCTAAAATCATTTCATATGACATAAGGTGTTTAGAGAAATCCATTACAATGAACGTATGTCGTACCTTGTGTCCTAGAACTTTGATCTTAAGATCCTTGAGCATCCCCATAGGTTTGGCTATGGTACCATTTGCCATCTTTACCACAATGTTAGTAACACTGAGGCGGGGTTTTCCCATGGATTCCCAACAATCTTTTGTAACGATGCTAACTCCCGCACCACCATCAAGAATTCCCTTTATAGTTAATCCCTTGGTAGTGATGGGTAGGGTCGCATTAGACTCGTCGCCTTCAAAATACTGCCCTAATTCGTTAATGGGTACCTCCATCACAGACTCGTGTCCATCTAAGTCAAGTGATTGCACATGATTTTCCTCATCAATCATAATCGAGTCAGGCCTATTTGGTTGCGCAAACTGCGGTAATCCTGTTCGTAGCTCTCCGTTAAGGAATGCTCGAAGTGCAAGGAATAACTCAGGATCTCCATACAGCTTTGCTATGATCGTGGTTCGGACCTCAGAAGACATGAAGTCCACTAGTTTGGCAACATTCATTGGCGTTTTGCAGGGTGTAGGTCCTTGACTAGGAACTGGTGAGGATGGAATCTCATATTCCTCAATGGGATCAGGTATTCCTTCGTTAAACATCCTTTCCAACAAGAAGGGTGTATGCTCACTTTCTGATGTCCCGTCCTCACTCCCTTCTTGGATGATACTAGATATGGCTAACGGTCTATGGTTCATGTGGGGTGGATGAACTTGCGTGGGAAACACTGTGTCATGAATTTTGACCTGCATGGGTTCTGGTTCTAGTTTCCTTTGAGTCTCCTCCACTAAACCTCTTAGATGTTTCACCTGCTCAATCTCGTCTACTGGGTTTGGGTACGTCCCAATCTTCTTTTTACGATTCTTCCCTTTTTGCCCCTGCGGTTTATCTTGGGGGTCTTGGATTGGATTTGGAAACACTTGTGGTGTTTTCAGAGGCTCTTTCTGATTTTCTCTTATTCGGTTTTCATTTGGTTCCATGTTACAGTTTTCTTTTTCGGTCTTTCCCTTTGTGTTATTGGTTCTAGTCTCCATTGTCTCGACTGAATCTGAATCATCCTCGAGGTCATTCATATACACGGGGTCATCTCTTGTTCCTATGTTTGTTTTGGAACTTGGCTTTGAATTTTCCGTATTCTGCGACTTCTTCCTTCGTGTCTTCTTTTTCTTTGCTTGGATAACTGACGCAGTATCTCTCTCTTCGAGGATATGGCCTGGCCCTTGAAGCATGGACCGTGTAATCGCATAAGCGGGTGCGACGGGTGGTATTGGTGATGTCACACTTGCAATTTCGACCAAATTCAGGGGTGTGATTTTAGGCGCATTTGGGTTATGGGGACATTGGGCAATCAAGTGATCTATGCCACAACGATTACATGTGAGTATTGGCATTGCAGACGTGCTCCCTTGATTCATTTGCATCTGCGCAGCATTCTTTTGCAGCCTAATAGGGCACTCCGCTGCCCGATGTGGTCCACCACACTCGTAGCATTGAAGAGGTGGCCTCCTAGCCTGGGTGTTGATATTTTGACCTCTGGATGCGAGAGCAGCAGCTTGATAAACCGGCTTGACTTGCCCCCAACAATCTTCCATGTAGTATATAGGACACTCTTCCAATGTATCAAGTCCGTAGGCAATACTAGTGTCTATTTCCTCCTCACAGCCATCTGCATAAGCATTTGATGGCTCGCAACCCACTTGGTTCATAGGGGCGACTCTTGGATGTGGGGGCTACGGTCCTAGCACAGGAGGTGGTAGCGGTGTAGCTTGTACAACATTTTGAGATCTAGGGACCATGTGTTGCGGTAGTTGCTCAAGAGGTGGAGCAGGCATCAATACAGGAGCTCGAGGTGCATCCGTCCAGGCTACAGGTGGTCTATTTGCCATCATACGTTTGATCATTAAACAATCCTTAGCTTGGTGACCATACCTACCACATGCGTTGCAAGTTCCATTAAATTTTACTCTAAACGTAGGGCACTCACTAGTGCTATGTGGACCTAAGCAAATGGAACACCATTGTTGCTCCCTTCTTGGATACATGTGACTATTTTGAGGGGGTCGATTATCCTTAAGAGACTCTTGGATTGCCTTGGTGAGGTCTGTCAAGAATGTCTCAAATACCTTTGGCTCATTGGCAATGGGCTTTGTAGTCATGGGTTCATACTCAATGGCTTGTGAGCTAGTGGATCTCGTGTCAGTAGACACCCTCATGCCTGCTATCATCAAGTTGTCCTCTAATTGGATTGCATTGACAGTGACATCTTCCCAGGTTGTGATACCTCTAATCACTAGTCCATTATAGATTCCTTCATTCCTCAACCCTCGAATGAATCGATCAAGCAGTTGGTTATTGTTGAAGCGCTCATTTACAGGGCAGCGAGAGTTTAAGTGCTTTAGACGACTAATGAAGTCCCTTACTGACTCTCCTTTCTTACGTTCGGCCTTCTGTAGCTGAGATGCTACACCCCAAAGCACACCTTCTCGTATGTACTCCTTTAGAAACAACCTTCGAAGGGTAGGGTAGATTGTTTTCTCGTCCACCCTTAGGATCCTATACCAATCTCCAGCCTTCCCACTTAATGTCAAGCTTAAGGCATTGCACTTATGTAGTTCGTTGCGTTCCCCTAAGGAATCACATACTTGTTCAAACACTTCAATGTGTTTCCTAGCATCTTCGTCCCCATTGAATTTTTGCGTGAGTTTGGCAATTTGTACTGCCTTACTTCTAGGCTCTCTATCAGATGCGTGACGCATATTTTCCGCGATAGATCGACCTATGGTTTGAGCAAACGCTGCCAAGTCACCTATGTGAGGAGGCAGGGCCGGTGGAGGTACTCTTGGAATCATATGTGGGAGAGGGACGGGTGCCGGTCTTGGCATATGTGTGGATGATGCAGGATATGGAACATAACCGGGCATAGGTCCACTCGGATAAGAGCTAGGGAGCGGCACTCGAGGAGCATAAACAAGTGGTACTATTGGAGGTGTGGGGGCCATGTGTGCATAAGGGGCTAGAGGCACATATGGTCGAGGCCCCATATTAGGTACTACGACACTAGGTAGTGGCACTGCACTAACCGCAGATGTCATCGATACATTCTCTGTCAGGCTTATCCCTGGAGTGAGCACTGTGTTTTCCTTGATAGAGGGTTGAGCCAAGTTAGGGAAGCTAAAGTTTTCGCTCGGAGGCTCAGATTGCATAGAGACCCCAGGTGAAATGACGTAAGATGGGTCCATGGGGCTCATTAGAGGAGTCTCCATTTGTGATAGAGTAGGCTGTTGAGCCTTGCTCGTATCCAGAAATCTCATGGGGCCAGTTGAGAGTATATTTACCCCTCGGTTTTGCCTTTCTGATTGAATAATGCCATGGATAACATTATAGATCATTTTCTGTTGATCTTCGATGCTCGTGGCACTAGAGGTGGATTGTACAATCTCTATCCATCCTACATGGTAGGCGTGGCCAGAGTGTAGATCCGTCAACACCTCAGTGTGGAGGTCGTATGTCCAATGATCATTAATGAACAATCCTTCTAGAGTCGACGTGTTAACGTTTTCTTGTGAGGTAGAAGCAATGTTGCTCCCCGTGGTTTTACTTGTCACCAACGGTACTCTAGAGGGAACTTCTGAAGGAGGCAGCTCAACAGGGCCTTCTTGGTAAGAAGTTGGTAGGATATCCACATGGACACTCTTTGGGGGTGTGGGGTCCACGTGCGATGTGAAAGGAGAGTCCACTTCCCCACCCCCTTCGTGTGCTTCATTTGCATCAGGTTCCAAGCGAGTAGCTCTACCTAATGTTTCCATGAAACGGCTAAACATACTAGTACTAGGCTGTGGAGCTTCGGGAGGTGCATGGCCTTCTCTCTCAGTGTTTTGGGTAGGGTATGCTTCCATGATTTCTGAGTCAGAGGAGGAATCACTAGCGGCTATTTTAGGGTCTTGGGCGGTGCTACCTTGTGTCCCCGCTGAGGGTCTAGAGCTTATCGTGGATGGGTAATGGGTGTCCGTATGAACAGAGGCACCCTCAATATGCTCGTGTTCTAGCACCCGCCCAGAGCGTAAGTGCATGTGCTTTTGATACCCTAAGGTGTCAAAAAGCTGCTCTAGGAGGCCTTGTGACTAGTTTTTAGCGTGTTTTTTGTTTGTTTTTTTGCTAGATTTTTTAGAGCGTGTCGTGGAATGGGCCGTGTGATAGCTCGAAACGAGTGTATCGGTCAGAGGATCGTGCCGTGCTTTACAGCCCTCCGTTTGGTCACTCTATGCCCTCGGAATCCCTAAAACTATCAATTTCGAGTAGGGAACTAGGCCCAAACTAGAAAGTCTAAGGATGCAAGTGGGAAGAGAAAGGAGGAGAGTGGAGGACTTGTCCCACATGCTCTCATTCTCTCTTGAGGGAGTAGGGTATATATATAAGAGTGAGTATAGTATATATCATGAGACTGAGGATTGAGGCCTGGGCTTGGGCTTGGGCTTGGGCTTGGGGAAATGATCCCGATCTATCTTTTATACAAACCAACCCGTCCGTTTTAAGAGTCACGTTTTTTATTTTCAAAAAATTTAACCGCCCGCTCACTCGCGTTTTTATTTTCCGATTTTTTTTTTAAAAAAAATTCCCATATTTTATTTTATTTTTTTAATGCAGAAAATACAAAATTGAAAACGCAAAAATTGAAATTGCAGAAATTAAAAAAGCACAGAAAAACGCAAGAATTGCAGAAATTGAAAAAAACGCAAGAAATTACAGAAAATTAAACGCAGAAACTGCAGAAATTGAAACTTGACAGAACCAGAAAATGCAGAAAATGCAAAAACGCAAGAAATGCTAACTGTGCAGTGCAAACCAGAAAACGTAGAAAACGCAAAAAACAGAAATCTCCACACAACTACACACACTCATTCCCTGTCTTTCCTATGATAGAGATTGCACCACAAGAAAGCGTAAAGTGCTAACCGAGCTTAGTGTAGGGCATATCCTCGGCAGCAGCGCCAACAATGTGCGCTCCTTGCAACACTGTCGAAGCAAGGGACTTGCCAATACACCGTGTGCGAGCCACAAACGGCTCCAAGCACACAACAAGCCTAAACTAGCAAGCTCAAGAGAGCAAAGGGTGTGTCACTCACCGCTCTACGCTCGCCTTCGTGATGGATTCCTCGCCGCGATGAAGAAGAAGCTGCAGTCGTGTCGCGCTCAACCGCCTCGCCGCCGTCGTGCCTTCGTAATGCTCGATCGCACACACACTCTCCCTCTCTCTCTCACACACACACACACACACACACACACACACACACAAGGAGGTGAAGAAGAAGAAGATGGAGATGGAGCAAGAGCACTCTTCTATTGCACAAATGAGAGTGAGTAAAAATGAGGTTTAGTTGGCTTTTATATGAGCTCACCCCATTCACACTTGGGTGCCCATGCTTAGCCAACTAATCCCTTGAATGTCCCAGTTAGAGTGCGCCTCTCATCGGCGATCACTCTTACCCTTTTCCTATTGGTCCGACAAGCCCGGTACCTGACTCTACCAAATACATAATACATGTCCGTCGTAGGTGATGGGTGTCCATGAGCCGTGAGGGTTAACATACCCATTGTCGATGATGAAATGCTTCCATCGTTGTAAGTTCATCACTCGATAGAGGAGAACTGGGTGTGGAGGTTAACGTTACACTACCATCATTGGAGTGAGAAGGATCCCTCATTTGTACATGGCTCCACACTTTGGAATATGCTTCATCATGCTCTTATTTGCTTTTGAGAGAATCCAAAAATTCACTACGAAGTTCCATGAACAAGAGAGAATTGATCTCCGGCATATGACTTAGAGTGTCAGCCACCACATTGTATCGACCTTTACGATACCGGAGCTTGGCATCATATTCATGAAGAATCTCGGCCCACCTGGCTTTCCGACCCTTCAAGTCCGCTTGTTGTGTAAACCATTTGATGCTTTCATGGTCAAACACAATCTCAAACTGAGCACCATACAAATAATGCCGCCATGAAAGGCAGACACTATTGCATAGATTTCATAAGCAGAGTATTTCTACTGAGCTGCATCAAGCTTATTGCTTTCAAATGCAATTGGTCGTCCGTCTTGTAACAGGACTGCTCCAATAGCACGGTCACTGGCATCCGTTTCCAAAACGAATGGTTTCAAAGGATCTACAATAGCTAGTATGGGAGTTGTAGCTAATGCATCCTTGAGCGTATCGAAATTGTGTTGTTGAGCGGGTCCCCACTGAAAAGCTTTGCCTTTGCCTTTCAATTGATCCGTCATGGGAACAGCAATATTAGCATAGTTTTTAACGAACCTGTGGTAAAAACCTGCAAATCCTAAAAAAAATGTAACTCTTCCAAATTTTTAGGAGAAGGCCATTTCCGGATTGTATCCACTTTGGATTGATCCATATATAGCCCATTTGCTGAAATAACATGTCCCAGATAGTGAATTTCTTCTTTCAAAAAATCACACTTAGATTCCTTGGCATATAATTTATTTGTTCATAACAATTTGAACACCTGCTTGAGATGTTGTAAGTGTTCTTCTTCAAAAGCACTGTAGACTAGAATGTCATCGAGAAAAATGATGACAAATTTGCCCAAGTACGGCTTCAAGACACTATCCATAAGTGTCATGAATGTTGCGGGCGCATTGGTTAACCCAAAGGGCATCACCAAGAACTTGTAATGTCCAAATCTTGTTTGGAATGCAGTTTTGGGTATATCAGCAAGTCGAATACGGACTTGGTGATAACCTGACCGCAAGTCTATTTTCGTAAAAATGCGAGCATGAGTGAGTTTGTGGAACAACTCATCCACTCGTGGCAATGGGTACTTTTTCTTAACGTAACCTCATTTAAGCCACGGTAGTCTATGCACATGCGCATACTGTCGTCTTTTTTCTTCACTAATAGGATAGGAGAAGCCCATGGTGAAGAACTGGGTTGGATAAACCCTCTACTAAGGTAGTCAGCAAGCTGGCGTTCCACCTCAGCAGCTTCAGAGTAACTCATACGGTAGGGCGGTTTACTGACAGGTTTACTGTCTGCAACCACATCGATGCTATGTTGCACCGATCATGTCAGCGATAATTCTGGTGGAAAATCATTAGGAAAAACATCTTGAAATTCTTTTAATAATTTCTGTAACTCACTAGCAACGTTTACTTGTTTGGAAGTAGCCATTGGTGGAAGAGATGAGAGAGAAGCATGCGGCGTTGAGGAATGTTCAACACATTCAATGTTAGAGATAAAATGAGACAATGAGTAACACAAGAAAACTTGATCTATTTCATTATCAGAAACGAGCTGCATAAGCTCAGCTGTACATATCAATGGTGAAGAAGGTACATCCTTCTCTCCTAACAACAACACATGTGCACCATGGGATTCGAACATCAAGTTGTTGTGCTCATAGCTACGCTTCAGTGATGGTCCTAGGCTATGCAACCATTTCCTACCAAGGACCACGTCTGCCCTCTCCATGTTCATAACCTGAAAATCCAAGGATGTAGAGTAACCTTGTACTTCAAATGGAACAGCTCGGACTTGAGTATCCCAAATTTCGGTATCATGTCCATTCATCATTGCTACATTGTAGCGGTGGGTACTCGGAGTTTGAGGCAATTTGAGTTTTTTTACCAATCCGTAATTGATGAAATTGTGAGTAGCCCCGTCATCTACCAAGATACGCACCTTGTGCCCTTGCAGAGATTCGTGCATACGTACTAACTCATGTGGTTCGAAGGTCTGTTGCCACATAGAAGTTGTGAAACAACATTCATGCACCACCTCAATGTGTGTTACTTCCACTATAGAGAATCGTGTCAGAGGAAGACTCAAGAGGCAGTAGTTGCACCGTGTGCACTGTTTTCTCCTTACCATGAGTAGCAGATTTCTCCTTGGGACAATCCTTTTTGCCATGACCGCTTCCTAAACATTAAAAACATAGTTTCTCTTTTTTATCAAAGTCCTCAGGAGAGAGAGGACTTCTGGATCCCTTGGGTTTTTTAGATGCTTCTGAATTGGCTACTATAAATTTCCTTTTATTGTGCCCATACTGTGTGCATGTATTATCATGTGTATTAGCAGACACGTGAGTATTATGTGTTTTCTTTTCATTTGGATCATTGTGAATATGTGCTTTCACTATGGCTTCCTCAAGTGTTTTAGGGTCTTGGGTCTTGACGTGCTTCTTAAGCTCTGGTGTCAGACCACGTATAAATCCCCATACTTGCTGAAATTTATCTAAGCCTTCCAACTTGAGGATAACATCCCGATAGCGAGATATATATTCAAGTAATGATGGGTATTCGCGCATGGAACATGTGTCCCAAGCCGTCCAATTTCGATCTACCTCATTTGTAGGCAAAATTTCTTTGCGAAACATAGCTTCAAAAGCTGCCCAACTTTGTGGTATGATATTCTTCTCCTTGAGAGACATCCACCATTTTTAGGCCTTGCCTTCCAGAGTTAAGCTCATTTGCAGTGCTCTGATTGTGTCCGAAGTACGTCGTAAGGCGTGAATTCCATCCCACTTGCTGAGAAAGATATTCATTGCATCCTTATTGCGATCGCTGTTTTCTCCCTTAAAAATCGGTGGTTTGGTGTTTTTCAACAACTCATCCACGTCTTTTGTAGTGAGAGTGAGAGTGTGCAAAGTATCAGCAGTTGGGCCTTGCCCTTGATTAGAAGGGCCTTGTCCCTGTGTAGCAACGTGCTCATGCATGTGAGTGTCAGCAGGACCCTTGGACTGTTGTTGCGTTAATTGGATCACTAACGTGGATAATTTAGTGACATTTTTATTTAAAGATTTAAAATTTCCTTCCATGATTGATATGCGTGTCTGAAGTGCACGAAATTCT
Organism: Adiantum capillus-veneris; assembly: GCF_014529385.1. NCBI lineage: Eukaryota > Viridiplantae > Streptophyta > Polypodiopsida > Polypodiales > Pteridaceae > Adiantum > Adiantum capillus-veneris. Next base: position 123,823,146 of record NC_140953.1, read on the forward strand.
TGAATGTTGAGCAATTCATAGGTGTCGTCACCTATTGTAGCGTCGCAGGCACTCTCCGTGAGAGCATCCAGTCATGAGCCATCATGGGCAGGATCATGTGTATTTTGCTCAAAATCAAAAGTCATATTGATATCTGAATCCATGGTGACACAGTGCAGTGAAAGGAATAGTCAGAAAAATACCTGATATTGATGAGCACCACAAAGGTCAATTAGCCTTGCTAATCCTAGCGAAATTGATATTGTCCAAGTCAGAATCGATCCCAAATGGCAGCCATGTAGGGAAATCCTTAACCCATTGTAGCCGAACCGAGTATGAGTAGAATTTCTTTCACCCGCCATCGATTTTGAAAAATAATGTCACTTCTCACTCTCCTTGAGATGCTTTATTGAATCTCTTATTTTCTGCAGATAATACGCAGAAAATTTGTGTGGGTGTATGTACTTGCCGTCCCGGTCGGGATGCCTAGCTTCGTTCGAAGCTTCACAAGAGGGGGGGGGGTACCCCACTGTGGGTACCGTCTCTTAGTTGGTGAAAAAAATCATGGCCACTAACCCCCAATGGGTTGGGCGCCCAGCAAGTGTGAAAAAAAACATTGCTCACCGACTATGGTGGCCCACAGACAGCGCAAGGGGGGAGCTTTGCTCACCCCACCTTGTATGGTGGTGGAGGGCGCTTGCTACAGGCACATGAAGTGGTCAGCGGGGTCGCACAATGCCGTCGAGCCCAAGAGAATGCAATTTGGTGCAGGGCGCAATTTGGCCGCTTCCCCTCGCAAGAGGTGTTGCTCACGCCTTAATCTTCCTCGTCCTCTTCACAGGGGGTGAGCTCCACGGCCTCAATGAGCCCAACATGCACAAGCATGCAATAATTGTGTGGCTCTCCTCCTCCATGGCTGTGCCTTCTCAAAAATAGTAACCTTGCTCTTGATATCAATGTTAGACAAGGGAAACTAGAACCTAAGAGTCCACCTCCCAACCACCTACTATATAGCATGGCTCCTAGCCCTTTGCCCTAGTTGGACTCCCTTTCCACACTGCCTAGCCCGGGCCTTGCCCTTGTCTAATCCATCCTTGCCGTTGTCCTGACACAAAGTTATCAATGTTCATTCTACTCTCTTTGTTATTGTCAGCCATGCTAATTATACTTATGTGTTTACTTAGTTTATTCTTTGGCAATTCAAAACCTTAATTGTTACTCCTCTTAGCCTTTGAAAATAAGCACTTAAGTATCTACACCCACGGCTCGAATTGGTTAATTATAGAGAGTAGTGGGGTGGGTCTAACATAGCAGAATTTTCGAGGAATAGCTCCTTTTGACTTCTTATGGCTCAATAATGGTAAAGCCATAGGCAAGTCTAAAAAGACCCCATTATTAAGACCAAAGCTCCCAAGGTGTGCACCATATCCCACATAGTGGGCTCAACAAAATCAATAATAGATCCTAGTCCCACTTATCCTAATATAATTAATAAAATCAACCATTAATAGGCTACTTAAGGACCTCTCTTCTTAGGCAAGAAAAGAGAAACCAAACGCTCTGATACCAATGTAATGGAAATGGCCTATGAACTTTGCCAATAGTGGAATTAAGAGCATTTTTGTGAGATTACTTTGAGAACAAAGAGGGTGATCTTAATTGATGGTAGCAACATAAACCTAGTACTGGCATGAACAATACTTTTGCAAGAGAGAGAGTATTAGAGAACATGACAATAGTTGAGGACCGAATTTACTTGGAGCCGGTCCCCCCTCCAAAAGACGTTTGTATTATAGATTCTCCCATCAAGAGACTTGATACAATACAATCTTTGTGTTTCTTGTGACCTAAGTGATGCAATTAAGATGGAAAGCTTCATGCATCACAAGCATAACATAAACTTTGCAAAAAGCATTAACTATCCCAAGCGTCGTCCCAAGGCCTCAAACACCTTCGAAGATGGAGAGAGCTAGCGGGGAATGAGGGTAGGGAAGAGGAAGAAGAATCACCATAGGAGAAAGAAATAGTTTCTCACTTATCATCACTCTTCTTGCTTAGCATAGCATAATAGCATAGTAATGAAGATAAAGAAGATGGCAAGCTTAAGCATTGAAGCATCACTCTTGGTTGGATTTGCATTCCATAGCCAAGAGTGTTGGTGTAGGCTCTCCACTTCTCAACAAGCTTGGAGAAGGAGATGGAGCTCTTGCACTTTGCACTCCCACACAATGAGAGAATGTGTGTGTGTGTGTGTGTGTGTGTGTGTGGGAGACTATATACCCTCTCATGCTTGGTCTCTCTCTCTCTCTCTCTCTCTCTCTCTCTCTCTCTCTCTCTCATATTATTTAATTATTTCATTTGGACATGTGTCCTCTTTTTAATCTTTGAGAGAAAGAAATTAATTATTTATTTTTATGCATCTAAATTCTCATTGGACACCTTTAAAACCTATCCAGTAGGATTCAAGCACATCATGAGGGCCACATGTGGAAGATCATTTGGACATGTGTCTTTTATGGTTCTTAAGTCATTTGGTTTGAATTGAATATTTCAAGCACTTAGTCAATCAAGCATGGAAACAGTTTATGCCTCTTGAGAGTTTATCTTTCAATTGAACACTTCAAGGACCTTAGTCATTTAAGCATAAAAATCACCTCAAGCTTTGGGCAAAGTTCCCACAAACTCTTTAAGCACTTTAGTTAGCAAATTGAGAAGCACCTCATGCTTGGGTAGGGTTCCCACCTCAAGGTCAGCCCTAGCTTGCAAAAGACTTTTTAACACTAACTTTTGGAGGTCTTAATGAAGCTAACCCTAAGGTATTTAAGCATTTCTCTTTAACATACCATCTCTCATTTGGACCCTTTTAACCTTGGCCCCGTGTTGAGATAGATCCATAAGCACATGTCTATATTCTAACCCTTGTTCTCGTTTATTCTCCCACATTAAATGATCAATTTAATATGAGAAAATAATTTAGGTTGGTTAGATGTTAATTTTATGACATGCCCTATTTATAGGTAGCCAACTTGGTTGTACAATTATCATGGTAACTATACCCGATAATTACCACTTCCAAACATTGCTTTGATTTTTTATTAGGATCACTTTCCACTGTCTACATACATATAGCAATGCATACATACAACCAAGCAAGATGAAAAATGCAATGAAAGTATGATTACAACCACAAGATAAAGGAGGAATCCAAGTGGTTTAGTGGGGAAATGATGCTCTTAATGCTCAATCTGCTTGAATGCCTTGGTGGTGGTGCAAACGGTCTTGAGCCTTTGCACATATCCAAATACATGCAACTGAACTCTATAGATGCAATCTAATGCTAATACTAGTATATTAGGATCAATGGAGGTGATTAGGAAGTGCACCATTCTCTACTCACATGTAAGGGCTATGGGGGATACACCATTATAGCATTCATGGTTGCTTAAACACCATAGCAATAGGTAATAGGCAGATTAGAGAGAGATCAATAAACAATGTAGAAATAATAACTTGTTTGATTGACTGTAGGATGTGAGAGAGATTACAAGCTTTGGATAGTGGCCTTATGTAGGCTCAAAGTGCAGGAATGGAATCAATGAGTCGATGTATATGCACCACATACGATAAGGACAAGGGTTATGTGAGCTACCACAAGTAGCATGTGGCTTCAAGCGTGTAGCATATGTTTATGGAATGAGTAATATGTGTAACTTTATAGGGTTCCATGAGGAAAGTGTAACTATGCACATAATGGTACATGTTGGGCTTTTAGGGATTGCTCTGACTATATGCCATGTAAGATAAAGGCTTGCCCCATCACATACCAAAAAAACATAACAAGAGAAACAAAAAAAATGACTCCTCTTATCGTAGCAATACACAAATGCCACAATCTCATGAAAATAAGGTGCACTTGAAAGTTACTTGAAGATAATAAAAAATAAGACACAATTACTTGAAGACAAGTCAAAGAAAGGACACAATGATGCAAGGTCCCTGATGACAATAGAGCCTAATACATACTAGAATTACAAGCCTATGATGATGCAGATTGTGGCACATTACCGAGAAGAAAGATGGATTCTGGCTCAACTCGAATAATATTTGATCTTGATTTATCGAATGCAAAAGCTTCTATTCCATACCTTGCTTTCTAGTCATGTCATGATTACTAATGTGTTTTGCTTGATATATTTTGAAACAACATAACAATAATGTAGGTTCATAAATATAAGAAGATTCCAAAGGGCATTAAACAAGCCTTCTAAACAGCATAGTGAATGTTCCAGATGAGAAAGGCAATCGATTAGCTCTAAGCAAGGTAATGTTACTACTAATTACCCAATAAGGAGATTCTTGGAACAACCATAAAGCTGCCATTTAAAGGAGACACTTTCAGATCAATGGACGAAATTGGCTATTTTAAAACAAACTGCAGAAAACATCAAATGGTGTTTTACTCTCTTTAGCCCGCTAACGAAGCCCCTTTGCATATGAAATAGCATTGCTTTTCAACGTACCTTCTCTCTCTTACTCCGAGTATCTGTAAGGAACACTCTCTCTCTCTCTCTCTCACTCACACACACACACACACACACACAGGCAGTGCCGCCGTTGGCAAGTTAGTGACCGCTTTGTTCCTCACCTTGTCTCTCTATCAATGGTGAAATTTCTTGTGAATAGCATTGGAACTGCGCTAACGAAGCCCCTTTGCATATGAAATAGCTCAAAGAAAGCTCTCGCGTTAAACTTTAGATCCAGAGCAAGATGTTCAGTAAGAATACCATCATTCTCGCGGTCCTTACCCGAGGGCGTTTGCTGAAGCTGACAGTCTTATAAGCCTTCTGCATTTTGCTCTTCCCACCAGATTGTTGGTTTTCTGAATGACGGTTTTGAAGGTGTGGATCTTTTGTAGAGGGCTCTGGCTTGATTATAACTTAGTAACATGCATTCTTTATAATTTTTCTCTTACCCACATTGATATTTACATTGCAAGCCTTGAAACGCAGGTTTTACAAACTTTCGTTCAGGCTTGGTGATTTGGGTGCGAGTATATAGTGCCAGAGATGGTACGTATTATGTGAGAGGTCATTCCACAGGAGCTTTACATGTGTTAGCATGAAGTTTGGAGCTTCCTATTCCCTTCATGATCGTCATGGTTGTGACACCATTGTCTGACTGTTCACTCTTTTTGGTCTATTGTGTCCATTTTGGGTTTAAGGCGAGGCGCAAGAACCTCCACTTTTTCCCTTTGTGAGGTCTCTTATCCTATCTTTGGAAGGTTGTATTTATGTCGGTGCTATGCTGTACTTCTTGTTGTTTGGAAGGGAGCTTCTCTTGTGCTACCCTTTGTTCAAGGGGAGGATTGTCATACGTGTCACCGGCTCCGAAGAGCGCATTAGGTAATGAGAGCTATTTTGTGGCTGTGCCCGTTTACATGTGAGGTAGATTGAAGCCTGGCAGTGACAAGGTGTTAATCTCACTGCAACACGAATAGAAGTGAAAACTTTGACATTGGAACTTAAAACCGATAATCGTCGTGACATGAAGTGGCGGAGTTTCACTCCCAGATGCACTGGCCCCAAAGTCTGGCACCGTGTTCGGTACTTTTTTGTTATCATAGAGTACAAATGTTGGGGAGTCACTCTGGAGTCTTGCTTATCTTTTGAGTATGACCCCCCCTAGGCACCCTTTTAAAGGCCCCTTGGCCTAAAAGCAAGAGATACAAAAAGCTGGCGCTAATTAAAAGCAATCGATAAAAATTGTGGCACCCAAAAAGTCAACGCTGACTTTCGGATTTTCCATCGTGTTTTGTGGGTTGCAACGTCAGCAGTCCATACACCCATTCCATTTCAGCATTTTGATCACTCTTTATCTGTCTGTTGTTCTGTGTCATCACTTTGTGACATACCCCCCTTAAAAGAAGAGGAATCACCCTCGACTACGCCTGCAAAATAGATGGACAATTAAATAGCTCAGCATACAGTGACTCTCAAGTCACTGAACAATTATAATCACATTCACTTTCCCTAGACCTAAGGACAAGCAAGATGAGTTTGACAGTTTTAATGGAAATAGAGATGTCCCAAAGGCTATGTCTTCATTCGACAATTTGAAGTTACCTTTGTTGAGGGCACTTTTTAGAAAGAGTCTAAGATGTGGAGAATGATTATGAACCTCATAGGTACTGCAGGTAAGTGGTGGCTTGCAATTTTTCACAAGGAACTCAAGCAAGACTTGTTCTCAGCTCAAGGTCGAGCTTTCCGAGACATTCTTTCATCTACACTCTGAGGCAGGCATCATAGAAGAGTGGAATTCGTTTTCCAAAAGGAGCATGAGTGAGACATAGACTACGTAGACATGTATTGGTCCACTCTTTCTAATATATTTCCATTTATAAGCCTTTCTGATGCAAAAAAGAAGAAGTTCAAAGTGAAACTCTTACCCCAATTTGGTAGAAGCATGAAGATGTATTTACAAGATACTTTGGAGCAGATGTTGGAGTTAGCACTCAAAAGCTAAAGACCGTCCAAGAAGAATCTAACTCTTCGATGAGATAAGAAAGCATAAACAATCCTTTTTGTTGCTTTGCATAGAAGAATGTGCCCTCACCTTGGGAAAATATTGTAGTAGGATTCACCCAAGCTTCTGAGTATTGTACTAAGGACCCTCAAACTTAAGTGAGAGGGCACGCCTTGTATTGATAGATGCATCTTGGAGAAGCATTTTCGCTCTTTTTGCACAAGATACGAATGTGTTTGACAGAGATCACTATCAAGTGTTACTTGAGATAAAGTTTGAAAGTCGTTTAGTGAAGGGTTTCGTAAACGATGATCTTCTGTGTCTATCTCATCGATTGGCTAGGGTCGTGTCACGTGCACATCTAACCCTATGTGTACGTGGACAAGCATAGTCGAGTCAGTCTAGCTTAGGAAGTGTTTTGGCACTTTTGTGAGTCTGTTCGTAGACCGTGCATGCCCAGGCACTTAGATTAGATGCATATCCTCTAGTTGCACACATCATGACCATCAGATTTCCATCAAAACCCATCAATAGCATTTTTACAGTGCATAGACCTATTTTCCCTATTTTTGGCATTTTTCACTTATTATTTTTAATTGACTTTTGTTGGGAAACTGGGTAGGGCAAATTGCCCGAGTTAATATATAAGGAAACCCTGGCACTAGCATTTCTGGCAGAAGGAGGAAGGAGAGCAACAGGCACCCAGTGCAATAGGCCCTCTGGAGAGCATCTCAAGCAAGACCCTTGAAGCACCGGCGTTTTCAGCAATGAACCACCAGCGTTTTTAGCTATGAACCACCAGCGTTTTCAACAGTGAACCACCGGTGTTTTCAGTCCTTGGACAGCGCTTCTGCAACCCTCTGTACCAGCGTTTTTAAGCCAGCAATCTAGCGTTTTTAAGAGACAGTAGACTAGCGTTTTTCAAGACTTCCAATCAACATTTTAAGGCAGTAGAATCAGCGTTTACAACCAGCAAGGGCAACGTTTTGCATAACCGAATTCAGTCGTCGTCTTTAAATCTAGATCCATCTTGCATCATAGCCTCGTGACTTGCATCCGTATCTTGCACCAGTTTTGTGCAATCAATAGCATAGACTTCTCTCGCCATCGAGAGAAGGGCCCTTGGAGGAGGGTTTGATAACTTTCTGGTGTCGTATTCTTCTCTCTCTATCTCTCAGTCTCAGCACCTTCATTCATAGTGTCTATTCACTTTGTTTGTGTCCATTGGACTCTCTCACTAAAGGAACGGAAGGCTCTCCCTTCCGTAAGTAAAAGGAACCTTGAGCACAGTTCGAAGCACTCATCTCGAGCAAAGTTCAACATTCACTTTCGTTGCACCTTACATTGGTATCAGAGCTTTGGCAGTGTTCTGTATCTGTCACGTGACACATCCAACCCTATGTGTCCGTAGACAAGCTACAGCATGATCAGGGTTCAGTCATTCTAGATTAGAAGTGATCTGACACTTTTGTGAGTCTATTCGTAGACCGTGCATGCCCAGTCACTTAGTGTAGATTCATCTCCTCTGGTTGCACACAGCATGATCATAAGAATTCCCACTAGAATCCTTCAGGGAATTTTCCAGTGCATTTAGCCTAATTTACCTATTTTTGACATTTTCACTTGTTATTTTTAATTGACTTTTGTTGGAAAGTAGGTAGGGCAAATTGAGTAAGTTTGTATATAAGCAAACCTAGACTAACTAGTTGGCAGAAGGGGCAGCAGGAGCACCACTGCTCAACAGCCAACTTCTCAGCAAGAATCCTTGGTGGTGGTTTTCCCTCCAAGCAAAGACTCCCTCTCAAGCAAGACCTTCCCTTGCTGGCGTTTTGCATCAGATGCTCATCGCCATCATCAAACTCAGCATAGCGTTTTCAGCAGGGATCAATCGCCACAATTCCCCCCTTTTTTGGCTAGTGTTTTCCATCAGTAGGATTCCATCGCCAAAGGACTGCACTACCTATCATTTTTTGTCAGCAAATCAACGTTTTTACATAGCCAATTCAGCAGATAAGAACCATCAGGAATTCAGCCATAAAGACCAGCAAAGGAAGCGTTTTCTCTTGCGTTTTCAGTCGCAGCAGAATTCAGTCTATCAGCGTTTTTGGACAGCAGATAAAGAGTAGCAGATTTCAGCCATAGCGGCGGTCTCGTCATCCCCGTTGTCGACATCGACCTAGCCTAGACTTGCATCAGTCACATGCATTCACTTTGTACCAGTTTGTGCAATCAATCAAAGACCACTCTCGCCAACGAGAGTGAGGCCTTCGGAGGAGGGTTTTGCAACGTCTCTGGTGTCGTATTTCTCTTCTCTCTCTATCTCTTAGTCTCATACACTTTCACGCACAGTGTCCATTCACTTTGTTTGTAATCATTGCACTCTCTCATTAAGAACGAAAGGCTCTCCCTTCCATAAGAACAAAAGGAACCTTAAGCACAGTTCGGAGCACTCATCTTGAGCAAAGTTCAAACATTCATTTCGCTGCACCTCACATTGGTATCAGAGCTTTGGCAGTGTTCTGTATCACTCAAGGAAATAACCACAAGAATCACAAGGATTTTTTTTTTTTGCTTATTGCGGTCGCACGAACCCGAGTTCGCTTGGGCGTGTCGATTCTTAATCGTGTTTTTGAAGAGTGACAGGAATTCAAAAAAACAAGGGCTTCTCCAGCCTCCCCTTGTGCCTCTTATCACTCATTGAGAGCGGACCGTGCACCTAGCGGCCGGCCAATCCACGTGATGTGAGAAAAAGCAACCTTGGTGTGAGCGCAAGGCAGCCAAGGGATGCGCTTGCGGAAAAGAGAAGAACTCGGGTGAAGAGAAGATCCTTCTCAAATACGGTTTGCAAGCAAAAGAGAACCTCAAGAACCTCAAGACCCACAAGAATCCAAGAACCAAAGACCCACAAGAACCCAAGTTTCTCGTCAACTTAAGAACCAAAGATCATAGTGCATGGTCCTCACCGGAAGCGGAATTGATACTTCGCAAACAGGTGATGAGCATGGGAGTGGCGAAGAAGAGCTTTCCCCACCAAGAGGCTTTCCCGACTCTCCCCCTTCCCATCTATGCCACGAGTTGTACCAAATTCTATGGACGAGATGGACAAGTTGATGATGGAGATGATGTCACAACAACAAGAAACGAATCGAGTTGCGTTGGCACAACTAGCAAGAAAAGCAGAACGACAGGAAGCCAAGGACCACGAGCGCGAAGAAAGAAACGAAAGAATTGCCATACAAAAAGAAGTGACTCGCATTGCCTTGGAACGTGAGCACGATGAACCAGAAGAAAGAAAAGCTCAAAGACAGAAAGAAGCTGAAGCAAGACGAGCGGCCTTGGAGGTCGAGCGTGAGGCTCAAAGAGAACTCCGCACACAAGAATTGGTTCGACAAATACTCGCTCGAAGTCCAAACGAGCCAAAGATCGTGGGAGTTCCTCAAGTGGCGCAAGCCATGATACAGACTCCAACAACCCAGTCACAGAGAAGTTGACTTTCAGTAAGTATGATGGTCAGATGGATGCTACGGTTATTCATTCTTGGCTGCATCAATTTAATGCTTATTTTGCGACAACTAAGAAGACAAAAAATAGCAAAGTTTTGACGGTAGCCATGTATTTTGCCGGTGGTGCCATCAATTGGTATGACGCATGGCAAGAGGCACAGTTAGCCACGCACCTAGAGGAAGCCGACGAATTCACGTCCCTTTCCTTCAATTGGGCTGATTTTCAAGACAAGCTCAAGGCGCGGTTTATGTCACCTTAGTACCTTGCACGATTGAAAGACGATTGGCGAGCTCTCAAGCAAAATGGTATGCTAGTTATGTCTTTTTATAATGGTGTTTTGAGCTAGGTACCCAATTACGCAAGTCGGATGATGAACACAAAGAGGCATTCCTTTTTGGGTTACATGACTATATCAAGTTTGATGTAGAAGTTTTCGACCCAATCGATCTCAACAAGGCGGTAGCGATTGCTCTCGCACAGGAGATGAAGCACAACAAGGGAAAGCCTAAGGAGAACAAGACTTCCACAAGTACCTCTCAGACTTCTCAGAACCCTCAGCACGGTAAGAATGATAACTCTTCTAGCCAATCTTCGAATAGTCTCTCAGAAAAATATTCTTCCAATGAACCTAAGGGTAAGGCTAACACAATTGCTAAACCTAAGCTTACTCCAGATGAAAAGGTAGCACAAGGAATTGTAGGAGGATAGATCACGTCGGAAGAGCAAAGCACTTATTCTAAGGAAGGTTGTTGTTTTCATTGTCACATTAAGGTTCACATAAAAAGAGCATATCCTAAGCTTGCATTGAATGAAACTAAAGAATCCATAGAACCCACTTCCTCTGTCAATGCAATTAATGATAACACGAGTGTGTCCCAAGTTTCGCTTGACCCTCCCATTGATGATTCTCTCATTAAATGTTATGGTCATATGACGGTGCAGCGTTTTGTCATATTGTTTGACCCAGGTAGTATGCATGATGTGATCAGTCCCTCTCTTGTTGAGAGAGCCCGCCTAGAGGTTAGTCAGAAATCTCCTCTCGAGGTCTCTGTCTTTGTTCCCGATATGGACTCTCTCATCACGCAAGAGTGTCTTGGTGTGTTGTTTACTTTACAATACAACAACCTGCTTTCCGTACAATATTTTTTGTCTCTCCTCTCTCAGGATGTGATATGATTTTGGGCATTCGATGGTTTCGTGAGCTTAACCCTCTCATTGATTGGGAGGCTAACACTTTCACTCTCAATGTCAAAAGTGACTCTCCCATTGTCATTCGTGAAGAGGAAGTTGTTCATTCTCCCTTTCTCATTGCTAATGTGCAGGACAAGATTGAACGGATTCAAGAGAAGGAGACTCTCTCAGTGTCTTCTTCTCCAAAGCATGACACACAAGATTTGCATGATTATGAGAAGCATGATGACAATGATAAGCATGATGATTTGAATGCCAATGATTTGCATGAGGATTTGGTTGACAATGACAAGCATGATGATTTCCATGATGGTCAAGATGTTATTTTTCACAAGCATGATGAGTTGCATGAAGATGATGTGATTGTTCACAAGGATTATGTGTTAGTGGATGCTTTTTCTAGCGAAGCTAACCTCGTTGCAGATTCGATCAATCACGAAGGATCGATCTTGGCTCTCGAGCCTAGGTTCAAAGAACCCCCTCAGGAAAAATCGATCTTGGCTCTCGAGCCTCGGTCCAAGGAACCCTTACAAGAAGTATTAGTATTCATATGATTCATATACACGCATTGTTCAAGTGTTTCGTTCGTGATCGTTTCCTGTATTTTAGTCAACATCTTTATGTGATCCCTTTTCTTAGGCATGACATATTGTACGTTGAGCACGTTTCCCTCTTGAATGAGCACGGATGTATGCGGATTTTTCATGAAAAGCTGAAAAGTATGCATTCACGAAAGTCACATTCCATGTCTCTTCCTTGGCATGACACATTTGCAGAAAGAGCACATGAAAGTATGAGCACCAAGCACGGGCATTTCCGTTGTGAATTACCAAAGTTGATTGATATAGATCAAAAGAGAAAGATTCGATCCCATTGTTTGCGTGTGTGTGGTGAACGGTTTAGCACTTCGTCTCTTTGTTCATCTATATTGTATGCACAGTCTTTGAGGAAGACGAGATTTTTTTCAGTCACTTTACATAGAATGGGTATGTTCATATTTTTGTGTTGGAAGTGGTTTCAGGAATTTTCAACCACGGAGATTCTTGAAGAAGAAAGAAGCATGACTCTCAACGAAGTTGAAGCATTGAAGGAGCCACAGATGACTTTGTGTCGCTTTCGGCGCCGCCCAAAGAAGCAAGCGTTGCAGACCTTTATGAAGTTCAAGTACCGCACGACCCACACATCAAAGTGGGTTGGCGAAGAGTCCCTTCCAAGATTGTGGATGCTATTGGCGATCTCCCTCGATGAGATACAGTTCGGTACCAGTACCTCACTTTAAAAAGGAGGGAATGTCACATGACACATCCATGGACAAGCTACAGCATGATCAAGGTTCAGTCAATCCAGCCAGTCTAGATTAGAAGTGATCTGGCACTTTTGTGAGTCAATTTGTAGACCGTGCATGCCTAGTCACATAGTGTAGGTGCATATCCTCTGGTTACACACAACATGATCATAAGCATTCCCACCAAAATCCATCAGAATCCTTTAGGGGAAATTTCCAATGCATTTAGCCTATTTTACCTTATTTTCACATTTTTCACTGCTTATTTTTAAGTGACTTTTGTTGGGAAGTAGGTAGGGCAATTGAGTAAGTTTGTATATAAGCAAACCTAGACTAACTAATCGGCAGAAGAAGCAACAGGAGCACCACTGTTCAACAGGCAACTTCTCAGCAAGAACCCTTGGTGGCGGTTTTCCCTCCAAGCAAAGACTCCCTCTCAAGCAAGACCTTCCCTTGCTGTCGTTTTGCATCACATGCTCATCGCCATCATCAAACTCAGCATAGCGTTTTCAGCAGGGATCAATCGCCACAATTCCACCCTGTTTTGGCTAGTGTTTTCCATCAGCAGGATTCCATCGCTAAAAGACTGCACTACCTAGCGTTTTCTGTCAGCAAATCAGCGTTTTTACATAGCCAATTCATCAGATAAGAACCATCAAGAATTCAGCCATAAAGACCAGCAAAGGCAGCGTTTTCTCTTGCGTTTTCAGCAACATCAGAATTCAGTCTATCAGCATTTTTGGACAGTAGATAAAGAGTAGTAGATGTCAGCCATAGCGTCGGTCTCGTCATCCCCGTTGTCGACATCGACCTAGCCTAAACTTGCATCAGTCACAAGCATTCACTTTGTACCAGTTTGTGCAATCAATCGTAGACCACTCTCGCCAACGAGAGAGGGGCCTTTGAAGGAGGGTTTTGCAACGTCTCTAGTGTCGTATTTCTCTTCTCTCTCTATCCCTTAGTCTCATACACTTTCACGCACAGTGTCCATTCACTTTGTTTGTGATCATTGCACTCTCATTAAGAACAAAAGGCTCTCCCTTCCATAAGAACAAAATGAAACTTGAGCACAGTTCGGAGCACTCATCTTGAGCAAAGTTCAAACATTCATTTCGCTGCACCTAACATTGGTATCAGAGCTTTGGCAGTGTTCTATATCACTCAAGGAAAGAACCACAAGAATCACAAGGATTTTTTTTTTTTGCTTGTTGCGGTCGCACAAACCCAAGTTCTCTTGGGCGTGTCGATTCTTAATCGTGTTTTTGAAGAGTGACAGGAATCCCAAAAGAGAAGGGCTTGTCCAACCTCCCCTTGTGCCTCTTTTCACTCATTGAGAGCGGACCGTGCACCTAGCGGCCGGCCAATCGCCGTGAGGTGGGAAAAAGCAACCTTAGTGTGAGCGCAAGGCCGCCAAGGGGTGCGCCTGCCGGAAAGAGAAGAACCCGGGTGAAGAGAAGATCCTTCTCAAACGCGGTTTGCAAGCAAAAGAAAACCTCAAGACCCTCAAGAATCCAAGAACCCAAGGCCCACAAGAACCCAAGTTTCTCGTGAACTTAAGAACCAAAGATCATAGTGCATGGTCCTCACCCGAAGCGGAATGGATACTTCGCATACAGGTGATGAGCATGGGAGTGGCGAAGAAGAGCTTTCCCCACCAGGAGGCTTTCCCGACTCTCCCCCTTCCCATCTACGCCACGAGTTGTACCAAAATTCTATGGAGGAGATGGTCAAGTCAATGATGGAGATGATGGCACAACAACAAGAAACGAATCGAGTTGCGTTGGCACAACTAGCAAGAAAATCCAAGGACCACGAGTGCGACGAAAGAAACGAAAGAATTGCCATACAACAAGAAGCGACTCGCATTGCCTTGGAACGCGAGCGCGATGAACCAGAAGAAAGAAAATCTCAAAGACAGGAAGAAGCTGAAGCAAGACAACGGGCTTGGAGGTCGAGTGTGAGGCTCAAAGAGAACTCCGCACACAAGAATTGGTTTGACAAGTACTCGCTTCGAAGCCCGAACCAGCCAAAGATCGTGGGAGTTTCTCAAGTGGCGCAAGCCACGATGCGGACTCCAACAACTCAATCACAGAGAAGTTGACTTTCAGTAAGTATGATGATAAGATGGATGCTACGGTTATTCATTCTTGGTTGCATCAATTTAATGCTTATTTTGCGACAACTAAGAAGACATGAAATAACAAAGTTTGGACGGCAGCCATGTATCTTGCCGGTGGTGCCATCAATTGGTACCACGCATGGCAAGAGGCACAGTTAGCCGCGCACCTAAAGGAAGCCGACGAATTCACGCCCCTTTCCTTCAATTGGGCTGATTTCCAAGATAAGCTCAAGACGCGGTTTATGTCACCTCAGTACCCCGCACGATTAAAGGATGATTGGCGCACTCTCAAGCAAAATGGTATGCCGGTTATCTCTTTTTCTACTCGTGTTTTGCAGCTAGATACCCAATACGCAAGTCGGATGATGAACGCAAAGAGGCATTCCTTTTTGGGTTAGATGACTATATCAAGTTTGATGTAGAAGTCTTCAACCCAATCGATCTCAACAAGGTGGTAGCGATTGCTCTCGCACAGGAGATGAAGCACAACAAGGGAAAGCCTAAGGAGAACAAGACTTCCACAAGTACCTCTCAAACTTCTCAGAACCGTCACAACGGTAAAAACGATAACTCTTCTAACCAATCTTCGAATAGTCTCTCAGAAAAGAATTCTTCCAATGAACCTAAGGGTAAGGCTAACGCAATTGCTAAACCTAAGCTTACTCTAGATGAAAAGGTAGCACAAGGAATTGTAGGAGGATAGATCATATGGGAAGAGCAAAGCACTTATTCTAAGGAAGGTCGTTGTTTTCATTGTCACATTAAGGTTCACATAAAAAGAGCATATCCTAAGCTTGCATCGAATGAATCTAAAGAATCCATAGAACCCACTTCCTCTGTCAATGCAATTAATGATAACACGAGTGTGTCCCAAGTTTCTCTTGACCCTCCTATTGATGATTCTCTCATTAAATGTTATGGTCATATGACTGGGCAGCGTTTTGTCATATTTTTTGACCCAGGTAGTATGCATGATGTGATCAGTCCCTCTCTTGTTGAGAGAGCCCGCCTAGAGGTTAGTCAAAAATCTCCTCTCGAGGTCTCTGGCTTTATTCCCAGTATGGACTCTCTCATCACGCAAAAGTGTCTTGGTGTGTTGTTTACTTTACAATACAACAACCTACTTTCCGTAGAAGATTTTTTGTCTCTCCTCTCTCAAGATGTGATATGATTTTGGGCATTCGATGGTTTCGTGAGCTTAACCCTCTCATTGATCGGGAGGCTAACACTTTCACTCTCAATGCCAAAAGTGACTCTCCCATTGTCATTCATGAAGAGGAAGTTGTTTATTCTCCTCTCATTGATTGGGAGGCTAACACTTTCACTCTCAATGCCAAAAGTGACTCTCCCATTGCCATTCGTGAAGAGGAAGTTGTTTATTCTCCCTTTCTCATTGCTAATGTGCAGGACAAGATTGAACGGATTCAGGAGAAGGAGACTCTCTCGGTCTCTTCTTCTTCAAAGCATGACACCCAAGATTTGCATGATTATGAGAAGCATGATGAATTGAATGATAATGATGAGCATGATGATTTGAATGCCAATGATTTGCATGAGGATTTGGTTGACAATGACAAGCATGATGATTTCAATGATGATCAAAATGTGATTTTTCACAAGCATGATGAGTTGCATGAAGATCATGTAATTGTTCACAAGGATGATGCGTTAGTGGATGCTTTTTCTAGCGAAGCTAACCTCATTGCAGATTCGATCAATCACGAAGGATCGATCTTGGCTCTCGAGCCTAGGTTCAAAGAACCCCCTCGGGAAAAATCGATCTTGGCTCTTGAGCCTCGGTCCAAGGAACCCTTACAAGAAGTATTAGTGTTCGCATGATTCATACGCACGCATTGTTCAAGTGTTTCATTCGTGATCGTTTCCTGTATTTTAGTCAACATCTTTATGTGATCCCTTTTTCGAGGCATGACATATTGTACGTTGAGCACGCTTCACTCATGAATGAGCACGGATGTATGCGGCTTTTTCATGAAAAGCTGAAAAGTATGCATTCACGGAAGTCACATTCCATGTCTCTTCCTTGGCATGACACATTTGCAGAAAGAGCACATGAAAGTATGAGCACCAAGCACGGGCATTTCCGTTGTGAATTACCACAGTTGATTTCTTTAGATCAAAAGAGAAAGATTCGATCCCATTGTTTGCGTGTGTGTGGTGAACGGTTTAGCACTCCGTCTCTTTGTTCATCTACATTGCATGCACAGTCTTTGAGGAAGACAAGATTTTTTCCAGTCACTTTACATGTTATGGGTATGTTCATGTTTTTGTGTTGGAAGTGGTTTCAGGAATTTTCAGCCACGGAGATTCTTGAAGAAGAAATAAGCATGACTCTCGACGAAGTTGAAGCATTGAAGGAGCCACAGATGACTTTGTGTCGCTTTCTGCGCGGCCCAAAGAAGCAAGTGTTGCAGACCTATATGAAGTTCAAGTACCGCACGACCCACACATCAGAGTGGATCGGCAAAGAGTCCCTTCCAGGATTCCAGATGCTATTGGTGATCTCCCTCGACACCATACAGCTCGGTACCAGTACCTCACTTCTAAAAGGAGGGGATGTCACGTGACACATCCAACCCTATGTGTCCGTGGACAAGCTACAGCATGATCAGGGTTCAGTCAATCCAGTCAGTCTAGATTAGAAGTGATCTGGCACTTTTGTGAGTCAATTTGTAGACCGTGCATGCCTAGTCACTTAGTGTAGATGCATATGCTTTGGTTGCACACAACATGATCATAAGCATTCCCACCAGAATCCATCAGAATCCTTTAGGGGAAATTTCCAATGCATTTAGCCTATTTTACCTTATTTTCACATTTTTCGCTTATTATTTTTAAGTGACTTTTGTTGGAAAGTAGGTAGAGCAATTGAGTAAGTTTGTATATAAGCAAACCTAGACTAACTAATTGGCAGAAGAGGCAGCAGGAGCACCACTGCTCAACAGGCAACTTCTCAGCAAGAACCCTTCGTGACGGTTTTCCCTCCAAGCAAAGACTCCCTCTCAAGCAAGACCTTCCCTTGCTGGCGTTTTGCATCACATGCTCATCGCCATCATCAAACTCAGCATAGCGTTTTCAATAGGGATCAATCGCCACAATTCCACCCTTTTTTGGTTAGTGTTTTCCATCAGCAGGATTCCATCGCTAAAGGACTGCACTACCTAGCATTTTCTATCAGCAAGAGTCATTGTTTTTACATAGCCAATTCAGCAGATAAGAACCATCATGAATTCAGCCATAAAGACCAGCAAAGGCAGTATTTTCTCTTGCGTTTTCAGCCGCAACAGAATTCAATCTATCAGCGTTTTTGGACAACAGATAAAGAGTAGCAGATTTCAGCCATAGCGGTGGTCTCGTCATCCCCGTTGTCGACATCGACCTAGCCTATACTTGCATCAGTCACATGCATTCACTTTGTGCAATCAATCGTAGACCACTCTCGCCAACGAGAGTGGGGCCTTCGGAGGAGGGTTTTGCAACGTCTCTGGTGTCGTATTTATCTTCTCTCTCTATCTCTTAGTCTCATACACTTTCACGCACAGTGTCCATTCACTTTTTTGTGATCATTGCACTCTCTCATTAAGAACGGAAGGCTCTCCCTTTTATAAGAACAAAAGGAACCTTGAGCACAGTGCGGAGCACTTATCTTGAGCAAAGTTCAAACATTCATTCCGCTACACCTAACAGTATTACTTAAGAAAAGAACCACATAATTTGTCACGTGACACATCCAACCCTATGTGTCCGTGGACAAGCTACAACACGACAAGGGTTCAGTTCAGTCAAGTCAGTTTAGAATTGGATCTCATCTGGCACTTTTGTGAGTCTGTTCGTAGACCGTGCATGTCCAGACACTTAGTGTAGATGCATATCCTCTGGTTGCACGCAGCATGATCATAAGCATTCCCATCAAAATCCTTCAGGGAAATTTTCTAGTGCATTTAGCCTATTTTACCTATTTTTGACATTTTTCACTTATTATTTTGAAGTGACTTTTGTTGAAAAGTAGGTAGGGCAAAATGAGTAAGTTTGTATATAAGAAAACCTAGGCTAGCACTAATTGACAGCATGAGCACCAGTGCTTAACAGGCAACTTCTCAGCAAGAACCTTCCTTGGTGGCGTTTGCCCTCCAAGCAGATTTCCCTCAAGCAAGTCCCTAGCGTTTTTGGTCATCATCGCCATAGCTTCTGATTGCTTGGCGTTTCCAGCAAATCACCATCGCCGTGCAGTCCCCATCCTTGGCGTTTTCAGCAGTCACATCTATTGCCAGGTACTAGCAGCCCTAGCGTTTTCTGAAGCATCATTGCCCCCTGTGTGCATGGCGATTTCAGCAGACAAGCATTCGCACTTTTCAGCCTCTATCAATAGCCATTTCAGCCCCTCATAGCAACAGATTTTCAGCTACAAACACCAGCGAATTCAGCGTTTTTACTAGCGTTTTCAGCACTAGCAGAATTCAGCCAGCAGCGTTTCTGGACAACAATAAAAGAATGGCAGAATTCAGCCCTTAGATCGGTCTCGCCATCTCCATCGTCATCATCTATCTAGCCTAAACTTGCATCAGTCACATGCATTCACTTTGTACTAGTTTTGTGCAATCAATCGTAGACCACTCTCACCAACGAGAGTGGGACCTTCGGAGGAGGTTTTTACATCATCCTTGCTCTCGTATTTCTCTTCTCTCTCTATCTCTCAGTCTCATACACTTGCACGGACAGTGTCCATTCACTTTGTTATGATCATTGCACTCTCTCATTAAGAACGGAAAGCTCTCCCTTCCATAAGAACAAAAAGGAACCTTAAGCACATTATGGAGCACTCATCTTGAGCAAAGTTCAAACATTCATTCCGCTACACCTTACGTAAATTTTTTTGCTTGTTGCGATCGAACGTAACCTAAGTCCTCTTGGGCGTGTCGATTCCTAATTGTGTTTTTGAAGAGTGACAGGAATCCCAGAAAGAAGGACTTGTGCAGTCTCCCCTTGTGCCTCTTTTTACTCATTCAGAGCGGACCGTGCACTTAGCGGCCGGCCAATCGACATGAGGTGGGAAAAAGAAACCTTGGTGTGAGTGCAAGGTTGCCAAGGGGTGCGTCCGCGGGAAAGAGCAGAACTCAGGTGAAGAGAAGATCCTTCTCTAACAGATTACAAGCAAAAGAAGAACCTCAAGAACCTCAAGAACTCAAGACCCTCAAGAACCCAAGACTCACAAGAACCCGATTTCCTCGTGAACTTAAGAACCCTTGACTTCAGTGGATGGTCATCACCCGAAGCGGAATGGATACTTTGCATGAAGGTGATGGGCATGACAGTAGCGAAGAAGAATCTCACCACCAAGGAGGTTTTTCGGACCCTCCCCCTTCCCCATCTACGCCACGGTTTGCACCGCATCCTATGGAGGCTTCGGTCAAGTCGATGATGGACATGATGGCACAACAAGAAGCGACTCGCATTGCCTTAGAATGCGAGCGCGATGCACGAAAAGAAAGAAAAGCAAGAAGAAAGGCGGCTATTGAGCAAGCGTGCTTGGAAGTCGAAGACAGACGCGAGGTGCAGAGAGACCTACGCATGCAAGAGTTGGTCCGACGGGCTCTCACCTCAAAATCCGAGCCAATCAAAGATGTTGGTGGTTCATCAAGTGGCTCACACCGAGATTCAGACTCCGACAACCTAGTCATAGAGAAGATCACGTTCACTAAGTATGATCGTAAGATGGATGCTACAGTTATTCATTCTTGGCTGCATCAATTTAATGCTTATTTTGCGACAATTAAGAAGATAGGAAATAGCAAGGTTTTGACGGCAGCTATGTACCTTGCTGATGATGTCATCAATTGGTACCACGCATGGCAAGAGAGACTCTCTCAGTCTCGTCTTTTCCAAAGCATGACACACATGAATTGCATGATAATGATAAGCATGATGATTTGCATGATCAATGTAATTTCTCACAAGCATAAGGATTTGCAGGAAGATAATGTGATTGTTCACAAGGATGATGGTTTAGTTGCTACTTTGTCTAGTGAAGCTAACCCCATTGCAGATTCAATCGATCACAAGGAACCGATCTCGGCTCTTGAGCCTAGTTCCAAAGAACCCCCACAGGAAGTATTATGTGTTCCAATGATTAGTCAGCACGTATTGTTCGAGTGTTTCATTCGTGATCGTTTCCTGTATTTTAGTCAGCATCTTGATGTGATCCCTTTTCTTAGGCATGCCATATTGTACGTTGAGCACGATTCACTCATGAATGAGTACGGATGTATGTGGATTGCTTATGAAAAGCTGAAAAGTATGCATTTAAGGAAGTCGCATTCCATGTCTCTTCCTTGGCATGACACAGTCGTAGAGAGAGCACAAAAAGGATTGAGCATCAAGCATCGGCATTTCCATTGTGTTTTGCCACAATTGATTGATTTAGATCAGACAGTCAAGATTCGATCTCATTTTTTGCGTGTGTTTGATAAACGGTTTGGCACTCCGTCTCTATGTTCATCTACATTGTATGCACAGGCTCTACAGAAGAATCATATTTTCCCAGTCACTTTACATGGAATGGGTATGTTCATGTTTTTGTGTTGAAAGTGGTTTCAAGAATTTTCATCCTCGAAGATTCGTGAAGAAGATAGACGCATGACTATAGACAAAGTTAAAGCATTGAAGGAGCCACAGATGACTTTGTATCGCTTTCGGCGCGGCCCAAAGAAGCAAGCATTGCAGACCTTTATGAAGTTCAAGCATCGCATGACCCACACATCAGAGTGGGCCGGCGAAGAGTCCTTCCCAGGATTCATCCAGATGCTGTTGGCGTTCTCCCTCGACGCCATACAGTTCGGTACCAGTACCTCACTTTGAAAAGGAGGGCATGACACGTGCACATCTAACCCTATGGGTACCTGGATAAGCTACAGCATGACAAGGGTTCAGTTCAGTCGAGTCAGTCTAGCTTAGGAAGTGTTCTGGCACTTTTGTGATTCTGTTCGCAGACCGTGAATGCCCAGGCACTTAGATTAGATGCATATCCTCTGGTTGCACACAACATGACCATCAGATTTACATCAGAACCCATCAGGAGCAATTTTACAGTGCATAGACCTATTTTCCCTATTTTTGACATTTTTCACTTATTAGTTTTAAGTGACTTTTGTTGGGAAATTGGGTAGGGCAAATTGCCTAAAGTTAATATATAAGGAAACCCTAGCGCTAGCATTTCTGGCAGAAGGAGGAAGGAGAGCAACAGGCACCCAATGCAGCAGGCCCTCTGTAGAGCTTCTCAAGCAAGATCCTTGAAGCACTGGCGTTTTCAGCAATGAACCATCTGCGTTTTCAACTATGAATCACCAGTGTTTCCAGCAGTGAACCACCGGTGTTTTCAGCCCTTGGACAGCGCTTCTGCAACGCTGTACCAACGTTTTCAAGCCAGTAATTTAGCATTTTTAAGAGACAGCAGACCAACGTTTTTTAAGACCTCCAATCAGCGTTTTAAGGCAGCAGAATCAGCGTTTACAACCAGCAAGGGCAGTGTTTTGCACAGCCGAATTCAGAAGAAGAACATCCTAGAAGATAGTATTTTCAGCCGTCGTCGTCGCCATTCTCATCGTCGCCGTCGTCTTTAAATCTAGATCCATCTTGCATCATAGCCTCGCGACTTGCATCCGTATCTTGTACCAGTTTTGTGCAATCAATAGCATAGACTTCTCTCGCCATCGAGAGAAGGGCCCTTGGAGGAGGGTTTGACAAATTTCTGGTGTCGTATTCTTCTCTCTCTATCTCTCAGTCTCAGCACCTTCATTCATAGTGTCTATTCACTTTATTTGTGTCCATTGTACTCTCTCACTAAAGGAACGGAAGGTTCTCCCTTCCTTCAGCACAGTTCGGAGCACTCATCTTGAGCAAAGTTCAACATTCACTTTCGTTGCACCTTACAGGTCGTGCGAAGAAACCCTTTACAAACTCATACATAAGGAAGCTTTAACTAAGGTTAAGGTGCGTTTTGAATCAAGATAAGTTCTCCAACCGACTATTTGATCAATTTCCAGGGTCATGCGAAGAAACCCTTTACAAACTCATACATAAGGAAGCTCTAACTAAGGTTAGGTGACTTTTGAATCAAGACAAGTTTTTGAAAGTTTAATGTGCTGATTTATGGGCTTGAGGTTGTGAACTGTAACATTTAATGGCCTAAAATCTTATGTGTAGCGGAAATTAGCATGAACATAGTGGGCATTTCATTAGAATAGATTCCTAATGAGAATTACAAGAGTGCTTGGGTGGAGAGAGCAACAAAAAGCATAACACCTAGTTAGATAGCATCGACAATACTTTCAAAAGAGAGAGAGAGAGAGCAATTAAGCTATTGACAACAGTTGAGGACCGGATTTGCATGGAGCCGGTCCCCCCTCCAAAAGGCTTTGTATTATGGTTTCTCCCATCAAGAGAGACATTGTACAATACAATTCTTTGTGTTCCTTCAAGACTAGCTAGTGCAATGAAGATGGAAGCTTCATACACCAAGCAAAACACTTAATCAAACACAACTTGAATTATCCCCGTTCTCAGACCCAAGACCTCACACACCTTAGAAGATGGTGAGAGCTAGCAGGTATGAGAGTAGATTGAGAGGAAAAAGAAGTATCTTACGAGAAAGAAGTACATCTCCTCACATAATCACTCATATTAGCATAGCTTAGCTTAGTAATTAGCTTGGTAGAGAAGATGAGCATGCATTGAAGCTTGGCTCTTGGTTGGATTTGCATCCACATGCCAAGAGAGTGTTGATGTAGGCTTCTATCTCACAAGCTTGGAGTAGGTGATGAGCTCTCCATTAAAGCTTGGGAGGAGATAGAGTATTTTCCCTTCACACATGGTCAAGTGTGAGAGTGTGTGTGTCAATGCCAAGCAAAAATCAGCCCCCCCCCTCTCTTGGGCGAGCCCTAGCTGCTAAATAAGTCTGGCCTTTGCCTCATTGGACCTCCCCAGGTCAAGCCAATAGGAATTAAGCAGCATAAGTGATAGCCTTTAGACATGTGTCCCCCTTTCCCCTTTTGTGAGAGCTTTAGGTAATTAAATAATTAAACTAAACTCTCATTGGACCCCTTTGCCTCCTGGCCAATAGGAATCAGGCAAGCCATGGGGCTCCTGAATGCTCATTGGACCCCTTGGGAGACTGCCCAATAGTTTTCTAGGAGACTTAATTCTCATTGGTTTCTTTTATTAAATGTTTTTAAATTAATTAAACTAGATTTACTCTAGCTTAATTCTCATTGGTCCACTTCAAGGGTCTTCCAATAGGAATTGGGCACACCTTGTGGGCATCTGGCCTAAGGAGCTGACATGTGTCCCTCATTCCCTTTGTGTAAAGGGAGCCTGTGTGTGTGTGTGTGGCTTTCTCTCTCATCCCCTAGCTTTGGGGCTCGCCCCCTCCCATGTAGGGATGTAGAAAGACTTTTTGGGCACACACTAAGCATCCAATTTTCCCTAGGGTTGACCTTTGGACACAACCTTTGAATTTTGGAACCTTAGCATTTTGGAAGTCTTAATGGGCTGAACCTTAGGGTCTTTTTGGCCCATTGTTTCACATGGCTCTTTTGCAGATGGCCCCCCCTTTGGATCCCTATTTTCCCTCCTTTGGATCCCTACTGTGGCCGGTCTGCTAACTTAACCAATATTCTAGCTTTTTCTCCCTTGGCACTTCCCCACATTAAATGATCAGTTTAATATGAGAAAATCATTTAGGAGAATTAGATATTGATTATTATGACATTACCTCTCTCTTGAAATCATAGTCGTCCTCGACTATGGTGTAGAGAAGATAAAGCATATGCATGAGTCCTTTTCTTAGCGGGTAGAGGATCCCTATGTTACCCTACGACATCATTCCATAATGGATGACTAGTCCATTTGGCGCTTGAGAGCCTGAGGCTGCCGCAAGCATGTCTGCACATTAGTCCTATCAGTCTTCCATAGTAGAGTGACAAACTCTACTTTGGTGTTTGGGAGACGTCGTCCCCGCAAACTTGATCTAAGCATGCATACTACTTCATTTTTGTGCACAAATAAATAAAAAGAGAGTCTTATAAGACAAAAAATTTTGTTCATTTTTAACATTTTGTACATTTGCTTACTCTTGGGAAGCATTGTAAGCATTGACAAGGTTTAGGTTATCCTTTAATTGTATGCCTTGCATCCATCTAGCATCTTCAAAAGGATAATTCTTAAACTTAATAAGATATCGTCGGATAGTCTTACCGCCTCTTAATACCTTGTCTTCATGTCGGAGAATGGACTCGGGCTGCAGCACCTCCTCGTGGTCCTCGATCTCCGGTGGGTCTTCAATAGTTGGTTCTTGAGGTGGCTCTCCTTTGTAAGGCTTTTAGAGGCTCACATGAAAAGCATTGTGTATGAGCCAATGATTGGGCAACTTAAGTTGATAGGCCATCTCATTGATTGGCCTAAGAATCTGGAAGGGACCATAATACCTTTTTGCTAGTTTAGCATAGTACTTTTGGTGGCCCGTAGGATTCTTGCCCGTCGTGTGCCTTAATCGAGCCTTGGGAAACTTTAACAAGACCCAATCGTTTTCTTTAAAAGTTTGGGCTCTTCTGTGCTTGTCAGCAGCAGCCTTTTGCCTTTGCTGTGAGATAGAGATAGCATCCTTAATCTTTTGGAAAGATTCTTGTAGGTCTCGGCTATACTCATCTGCAGCGAAGATCTTCCCATGTACCTTAAGTAGCAAGGGACTTTTTGATCTTCCCTCAATTACCTCGAAAGGTGCTTTTCCTGTAGAAGTATGTACAGTGTTATTGTAAGCATACTCTACTAAGGGTAAGTACTTCTCCCATTGGGATCTTTGATCTACTTCCGTTACATAGGCTTTTAGTAGATCGAGAATGGTTAGGTTAGCTATTTCACTTTGGCCATCAGTTTGTGGATGATAGGCCGAAGAGAAGTTTAGCCTTGTTCCTAAATTCTCAAAGAGACCCTTCCAGAAATTACTGGTCATTCTAGGATCTCTATCCGACACTATGGACATTGGCAAGCCATGGTACTTGAAAATTTGTGAAATGAAGAGGGTTGCCATTTGATGGGCTTTGATAGTCTTTTTGACAGGTATAAAATGAGCTTGTTTACTGAACCTGTCTACTATCGTCCATATTCCTGTATTCCCATGGATAGACTTAGGCAATCCAAAGATAAAATCCATGGATATGCTCTCCCACGGTGAATTAGGGATTGGCAAGGGTTGAAGCAATCCAAGTTGCTTCCCTCTATCAAATTTTGTCTTTTGACATACCACACATTTGGAAACATACTCGTGTATGTTCACTTTCATGGTAGGCCAATAGAAATATGTTTCAATTCCCTTTGTGGTAGACTGAATCCCTCTATGCCCTGCATATGGGGGAGCATGAGATTCATACATTACTTTCTCACGTAGTGAGTTAGTAACGCATAGTCTATTGCCATAGAGAAGATAACCATCTTGTAAAGTAAATGGTTCTTCTTTCTTCCCTAATGCAAGGGCTGAAATCACATCTCTAAAATCGGGATCAATAGCATACTCATCTATCATTAAAGATAGATCGTTGTGAGTTGCTATGGAAACCGCATTCACTCTCGGTCGTCTTGAGAGTGCATCGGCTACTTGATTATGCTTGCCAGCAATGTGAGCAATATGAAAATGAAATTGCGAAAGGAAATTTGCCCACCTCATTTGTTTGTCGGAGAGCTTGGTCTGCGTCATGAAGTACTTAAGACTTTGGTGATCCGTTCGCAGAATGAAAGGAGTCCCCAATAAATAGTGCTTCCATGAGTCTAAGGCATGTAGAACTGCAAGGAGTTCTTTTTCGTATATGCCTAGAGCTTGCTCAACAGGGTCGAGCCTTCGACTCTCATAGCCTATGGCGTGCCCTTCTTGGAGCAAAACAGCCCCAAGGCAATCACCACAAGCATCACATTGGACCTCAAATGGTTTTGAGAGATCCGGTAGTGTAAGCACAGGTTGAGAGATAAGCTTTTCTTTAAGCTTTTCGAAAGCATTGTTCTCCTTAGCAGACCACGTATACCTGACATTTTTCTTTGTTAGGTCATGTAATGGTCCTGCAATTTGTGAGAACTTTTCTATGAAGCGTCTATAGTATGCACACATACCTATAAAGCTTCTTAGTTCATGAAGATTCCTTGGTTTAGGCCATCCTTTTATTACCTCTAACTTGGATGGATCCATTTGGATTCCATCTTGAGAGATAATGTGACCTAAATATTGAATCTCTTGCAAGAAAAATTCACTTTTCTTTCGATTAACATAAAGTTTATTCTCTCTTAAAACTTGAAATATTACCTGGAGGTGTTGCTTGTGTTCCTCCAATGAATTAGAGTAGATGATAATATCATCAAAGAACACTCCAGTGAAGGTTCGATGAGGCCTGAACAGCTTCTCCATCAAGCGGTTAAATGTGGCTGGTGCATTAGTCAAGCCAAAAGGCATGACAATGTATTCGTAAAGACCAAATGTAGTACGAAATGCGGTCTTTACAATGTCTTGATCAACTATCCTTATTTGATGATAGCCACTTTTTAGGTCAATCCTACTGAAGTAGGTCGATCCTTGTAGCTTATCAAATAGGTCTTCTACCCGTGGAACGGGAAACCTATTCTTGATAGTGATCCTATTTAGTGCTCTATAGTCGACACACATACGATATGTGCCGTCTTTCTTTTGCACTAATAGCACAGGTGAGCAAAATGGAGATGAGCTAGGCCTAACCATGCCCTTCTCAATTAACTCATGCACTTGCCGCATAATCTCCTCTTGTTGAGCTTGAGAAACTCTATAAGGAGGTTTGTTAGGCAGTGAACTTCCTGGAAGAAGTTCAATTGCATGGTCGTCATTACCTTGTTTAGGAGGTAGCTCACAAGGGATGTCGTCAATAAAGACATCTTGAAACCCCTTGAGAAAATTGGATAACTCTAATTCCTTTTGGTTGCTTTTATTTTCTTTTGCTAAAGCATTAGGTTCATTTTGAGAATCTTTAACAAAAATCATGTACACGGAAATAGAGCTCTTTATTGACTTGTTGAAAGCTGGTGTATGTACAATGGGGATGGTGTTACCCATCTCCTTAGCATCTATATACATGTCCTTTTCCCTGAACTTAAAGGAGATTCTCCTTTCAGGAAATTTAACATGGGCAGCCAGGCGGTCAAACCATGGTGCCCCTAGGATTACATCCTCATGCTTGAGAGGAGAGATAAAGAAATCCTGTTTGTCCACATAGCCTTGGACATGAAGCCTCAATTTCCCGATTAAGGGAGTGACTGAAGCTTCTTGCCCCTTGAAGGCACTGTCTGCGGGTAGGATATCTCCCATCTCGTAGGATTGTATGCCTAGCTTGGTGGCTAACTCCATAGATATGAAATTGTGAGTAGAACCAGGGTCAAAGAGAATAAAAGCATCATGTTCTCTTACCTTTCCCCAAGCATGGCATAGAGGAGATCCTTTGTGGTGAGTTTGGTGAATCTCCTCCTCTTGGATTTCAACCAAAGAAGCTCTAGGAGGATCTTGGCGGTTGTTCTTTTGGGGACAAGCGCGGTACGCATGCCCTTGTTCGCCGCACTTGAAACACCGTTTATCTTTACGATAACGCTCAAGCTCTTCAGGAGAGAGTTTATTCTTTCCTTTGTAAACTCCCTTCTCTTTAGCTTTGTTGGAAGTGCCCTTAGGAGACTTTTGGACATTGTCCTTCCCCTTAGGCTCATTGGAACC
The DNA here is from genome assembly GCF_014529385.1 of Adiantum capillus-veneris. Taxonomy (NCBI): domain Eukaryota; kingdom Viridiplantae; phylum Streptophyta; class Polypodiopsida; order Polypodiales; family Pteridaceae; genus Adiantum; species Adiantum capillus-veneris. The sequence goes on from NC_140953.1 coordinate 123,851,529, forward strand.
CTTGTTTTCCGGGGGCTTATTATTTCTTTTACCCCCCGTTTGGAAATTGATTCGAGAGGCCACCATAGTATGGTGTATTACCGCCGATATGGTACGTGGCCTTTGGGAGTTGACATACTCCGCCATTTCTTCGGTTAAGCCCGCACAAAATTGTTGCTTTTGCTCTCCAAAATCCAACTTTTTGAAGACAGTGGCCTTGAGTTGTAGGTCCCAAAACTTGTCTACATATTTGTGGATGGATTCATTGGGAGAGAGCTTTAAGCTTCGCCTTTCGGTGAGTACTTTGTCTTTGGCATCGGTGGCCAAAAACTGCTTCATAATGGAAGCTCTTAAAGCCTTCCATGTTCGTGGAGCTTCACCGTTGGCTCGTAGGCTAGACCACCATTGTCTGGCGGACTTTTGAAAGTGCATAGCTACATGGCGTAGCTTAGAGGACTCCGTGAAGCCCTCATCTCCAAACGCCGCATCGAATTGCTGGATAAAGGCCAAAACTTTGTCTGTAGCACCGAAGGTGCCATCATAGGTAAGGAAAGAGATGCTCTTCCCTCCCTCTTTGAATTTCTTCAGCTTGGACGACCTCTTCCATGCGGCATAGGATTTCCTATGGCCTCTTCTTTTTGATGGTTCAAAAGTTGCACCATCACTTTCTTCAGAAGGTGAAGAATTTGAAGAAGGTGGAGAAGAGGGTGACCTCTTTCTCGCCTTTTTCTTGTCTTGATCTTTGTCGTCTTCACCATAGCTTTCATAAGAGGAAGAGGATGAAGAAGATGGAGAAGAGGATGTCCTCTTTCTCGCCTTTTTCTTCTCTTGCTTTTTATCATCCCTCTTTGAATTATGGCGTGGAGAAGAGTGTGATGGTCTTCTCCGCTTTGGTGGTGATGGAGAGCGTTTAGCCCGCCGTCTTCGTGGAGCCATCTCCGCCGAGGTGGCGGGAGACTCGCTTCTTTCTCGTTCCTTCGGTGGAGGCTCTTGAATTCTCCTTTGGGAAGGAGATGCATCATCAGAAGTAAGTTCTTGAGCCCTTCATATGGATTCTCTTCTTCTTCCCAAATCGGAGAGAGACCTCTTTTGGTAGTCTCACAAGGAGGCTTCCTAGGTGTTCTCTCGTCATGGTGATGAGCTTGGAGAATCCCGTGAGCACGGAGCTGCCGTTGCACTTCACTTTGGAGAGATGGATTGCCCATGGCTTGTTGAAGCCTAGAAACAAGATAGTTAACAAGCATTGAAGCATCATTAGTAGCTTGCTCATGAGCAAAATCAAAGTTATCAACATTAATTTCACTCTCTTTACTATTGTCAGCCATTCTAACAACTTTTAGGTGTAAACTTTTTAGGTGTACTTTGGCACTTCAAGCCCTAGTTGCTACTCCTCTTTACCCCTTTAGAAAAAGCACTCAAGCTACTGTACCCGCGGCTCGAATACCATTAATTGCAAGGAATAGAAGAGAGGGTCTTTCGACACCAAGACAGCACCGGCTCCTGTCAAGCTTCTACTAGCTCGATAGTGGTTAAGCCGTAGGCAAGCCCCGTAGGACTCCACTATTAAGACCATAGCTCTCGACGGTGATGCCCCGTTAACTGCACAAAGGCAGGCGCACTGCAAGGCTGAAAAATCCCTATTCTACTTACTCACAGGCAATTAATAATACCAACCATTTGTAGCTAGCTTGAGGACCTCCCTTCTTGAGCAAGAAAAGAGAAACCTTGAGCTCTGATACCAATGTAACATTTAATGGCCTAAAATCTTATGTGTAGCGGAAATTAGCATGAACATAGTGGGCATTTCATTAGAATAGATTCCTAATGAGAATTACAAGAGTGCTTGGGTGGAGAGAGCAACAAAAAGCATAACACCTAGTTAGATAGCATCGACAATACTTTCAAAAGAGAGAGAGAGAGAGAGCAATTAAGCTATTGATAACAGTTGAGGACCGGATTTGCATGGAGCCGGTCCCCCCTCCAAAAGGCTTTGTATTATGGTTTCTCCCATCAAGAGAGACATTGTACAATACAATTCTTTGTGTTCCTTCAAGACTAGCTAGTGCAATGAAGATGGAAGCTTCATACACCAAGCAAAACACTTAATCAAACACAACTTGAATTATCCCCGTTCTCAGACCCAAGACCTCACACACCTTAGAAGATGGTGAGAGCTAGCAGGGTATGAGAGTAGATTGAGAGGAAAAAGAAGTATCTTACGAGAAAGAAGTACATCTCCTCACATAATCACTCATATTAGCATAGCTTAGCTTAGTAATTAGCTTGGTAGAGAAGATGAGCATGCATTGAAGCTTGGCTCTTGGTTGGATTTGCATCCACATGCCAAGAGAGTGTTGATGTAGGCTTCTATCTCACAAGCTTGGAGTAGGTGATGAGCTCTCCATTAAAGCTTGGGAGGAGATAGAGTATTTTCCCTTCACACATGGTCAAGTGTGAGAGTGTGTATGTCAATGCCAAGCAAAAATCAGCCCCCCCCCCCTCTCTTGGGCGAGCCCTAGCTGCTAAATAAGTATGGCCTTTGCCTCATTGGACCTCCCCAGGTCAAGCCAATAGGAATTAAGCAGCATAAGTGATAGCCTTTAGACATGTGTCCCCCTTTCCCCTTTTGTGAGAGCTTTAGGTAATTAAATAATTAAACTAAACTCTCATTGGACCCCTTTGCCTCCTGGCCAATAGGAATCAGGCAAGCCATGGGGCTCCTGAATGCTCATTGGACCCCTTGGGAGACTGCCCAATAGTTTTCTAGGAGACTTAATTCTCATTGGTTTCTTTTATTAAATGTTTTTAAATTAATTAAACTAGATTTACTCTAGCTTAATTCTCATTGGTCCACTTCAAGGGTCTTCCAATAGGAATTGGGCACACCTTGTGGGCATCTGGCCTAGGGAGCTGACATGTGTCCCTCATTCCCTTTGTGTAAAGGGAGCCTGTGTGTGTGTGTGTGGCTTTCTCTCACATCCCCTAGCTTTGGGGCTCGCCCCCTCCCATGTAGGGATGTAGAAAGACTTTTTGGGCACACACTAAGCATCCAATTTTCCCTAGGGTTGACCTTTGGACACAACCTTTGAATTTTGGAACCTTAGCATTTTGGAAGTCTTAATGGGCTGAACCTTAGGGTCTTTTTGGCCCATTGTTTCACATGGCTCTTTTGCAGATGGCCCCCCCTTTGGATCCCTATTTTCCCTCCTTTGGATCCCTACTGTGGCCGGTCTGCTAACTTAACCAATATTCTAGCTTTTTCTCCCTTGGCACTTCCCCACATTAAATGATCAGTTTAATATGAGAAAATCATTTAGGAGAATTAGATATTGATTATTATGACATGAACGCTTACCTCTAATTGCGACAACTATTTAAAGTAATGCACCTCTCTTTTTTCGAGAGGAAAGGAGCAGGAGTAGGCGACAACCTCTCCTCAAGGGATTTAAGGATCGGAATCCAAGTTGGCTTGAAGAGTGGTATTAATTGAAGGGTGCGTTAAGGCTGCACAGAGAGCACCTAGCCTCGTGACTAATTGACACCACTTCTGTCAGGTGGGATCTACAGTCCCTATTAATTGGGGGCGACGGGATCAGTTTTGCACCGTCCGATGGCAGTTTAATCTCCAAGTGATCACCATGTGATCACAATTAAAGTGAACCCCAAGTAAATTTGATGTGAACATTAAGTGACCGTCAAGTGATCCCCATGTGAATCCCAATCGACATGTGATCACCTTGTGACCCCACCCATTACCAAGTGATTACAGTGTGACCCCGACTATCTCAAAGTGATTGTAGTGTGACCCCGTCCATCCCAAAGTGATCTCCAAGTGAACACCATGTGATCTCCACCCCGTCATTTTTGCTATATGATTCTATGTTCACACTTCCATTTCAAGTGGCACGCGATAGCTTAATGGGAGAGCCATGGCCTCCGGCTGTGTAGGTGGTGGGTTCGAGTCGCAGGGGCTCAACCGGCCGGAATCCTTTTATTCTTGAGAATAAATGGACGGTCCACATCGTTCGAAGATGCTGGACCGTAGATCCCACCTGACAAAGTGGTGTCAAATAGTCCCGTGGATCACCTAGGAAGCTTAAGAGGATTCATTTCCCTCCGATTCACACAGCACATGGAGAGCTTGCGCAGGGCTTAAAGCGCTAGAAGCCTAGATGTGCACGTGCAACGTTGCCTTTCAATCCAATTCCACCTTCTTTGCTGGAAAAGTGGGGTGGAACTACATTGTTTCCGGGGTAGGCTTGCCGCCCTGTTATGTCCCTAGACATCAACATGGGAGCTTGCTATATATGTACAGCTAGTGTGAACCGACCATGCGTGACCCTTAGTTGGAGGGAGGTTAAGAAAGGCGTTTATGAAAAGGAATGAGGTCTCATTTGTGAGACATCTTGTATGATCACCACACTAGGCCCTTGGTAGCTCTATGCACACAACTGCTTGGTGTGGGCTTGGTGGTATGGGACGTCAGCCCTTGCGGTAGAGGCTAGCCCGTTGGTTACAGGCTCGGGGGTGAGCCCGTATCAGCTCTATGGCTGGGAGGTGAGTCTGATTTCAGCTCTCTATGCCCGTTTATGCATGAGTATGGCTTGTGTCATGTTATGTGTGCATGATGGATCCGGGAAGAGATTGACACGCCCAATTTCCTAGTGGGTCCGGAAATCCATGTCACACTCATCCCCCAATTCATGAGTGCCAAGGAGGCAACCTGCCCCATATCTCTTTTTTTGTGCTATATGAATGCTACTTAACATCTAGTCGAGGGATTGTCAAGTTGAGAGCTCCAGTCCTAGATATAAATTTGGGTCTATAGAAAAACGATGAAAGGAAGAAAGAATCAATCTATTGGTACCACGCTCGAGGAGCTTGCCTCAGGCGGTAGAGAGCCTTTTGCAATTTTTAAACTAGTCGCTCAATCCCAGAATTTAGAATCCTAGAGGTTGCTCCACATACACCTCCTCCTCTAAATCGGTGGTGAGAAAGGCCGACTTAACATCCATCAGAAACATGGGCCATAAATGATGGGTTGCTGAATAAAAAATTGTCCGAATAGTTGCCATTTGTGTAGTCGGTGCAAGGGCTCATCATAGTCCACTCCCGGTCTCTGAGAAAATCCCTTGGCATGGTTTACCTTGTGCTTATTCAAAGATACATCCCATTTGTACTTCGTCTTGTTGACCCACTTGACACCAATGACCTTCTGCTTTGGTGGCCACGGAACCAACTCCATGTTTTATCCTCTCAATGAAATCAAGCTTTGCTTGCATGGCCTCCTTCCAGTTTGACTGTGAAAGGGAATTATCCAAGTTTAAGAGGTTATTTGTCCCTTGCCATGAAGGACATCAAACCTGTAAGAAAGAATAGGCAGCGGAAGATGCAGTGAAGACAAGAACTGACCTGCGACCGAGTGGATCCAATTTAGAACACTTGCAATGCCTCATACATGAACAAGGCACTTGTGAAGAAGAGAGATCATTGAGGTAGAAATAAACAGGACATTTGAGAATGAGAGAGAGAGAGAGAGAGATTTGGGAAAGGATCTCCATTCTAATTACAAATTGGTCATACAAGTGACGAAGGGTGGTCCGGCATAGATTTGGCATGTCCTAATCGATAGACCCAAGGTACACACAACTGTGATTGCTACTGCCATGTGCTCTTGCACATGTGATCATTGACACAACCTCATTATGGGTACCACCTCTGACATGCTTTGAGAACATAGATCTGGTGCACCTCCTCCTAGCTAGATCCAGATTTGGATTTGGATCTTGGATGCACTGCATGATCACAAGGCTTGTGAAAGGTTTCCCTGAGAAGGTACTGCACTGTAGAGATGATCTCCAAACATTGCAATTACTACCCATGAAAACATTGCAATTACTGCCCATGAAAAATGATGGGGTTGATTTGGAAAATGCAAGATAGCTGACCAATACGCTAGAGGAAGCCTTTGCCTGCCTGTTTGCCAACTGGCTAGATGTCACAAACTGATGACATGGCATGCTAATAAGTGTCCCAACTTATTGACACATGCCGACAGGGCCTTGAGGACACTAGGACTATTAAAAAAAGTGGTGAGTGGCTGATTGTACGGATTTTTCGTCATTCACACCGAACTGCTGACGTGGCTATCCGTCAGATTTTCGCATATCATGCTGGTTGTGATGACGTTGGTTGTGATGATGTGGCAGACTGTACGGAAGAACGCAATTTGCGTTGGCTGAATTGGACGCTAGCTTTTGGGAGCCCAGTGCTTTTGAGTTGAAGGCTTTTCAAAATTTCATGTACTGCTTTTCCCCAAGGCCAAGAGCCTTAAAATAAGCCCCTTGGGCTCTCTCTGGCTCACTTTTTTGCTGATGAGCCGGTGAGCAGAGGCGACCCAAGGGCAATTGTACTTTGCTCAATTATTAATACAAAAGAAATACCGAAAGGGGCGCCAGTCTTTGGGGCCAATCTCTCTGGGCACAGAACTACGTCGGGCCGTGTTGACTCAATTGAACTGTGATTTAAGTGTGAATTGTTTAAGATGATTCTCTCTCATGTGTCGTGCGAGATTCCAGACTTGGGGTGTCCAAGTTTGTTAGAGTGGTATTAGAGCTCCATCGATTTCTCTTCTATTGAGAAATCCGATCCCTTTTTTCGTGACACATAGGGACTCAGGCAAGAATTAGACGACTCCTCTAGCCACCTCGAGAACGAGAGAATCTCAAAAAATTTGAATGGATTAGCAGATCACGAATACGGACCACCTCGGCCTACGCAATATCAGCTAATGGAGATGCAACGTCAATAGTAGGTTGATGAATGCGCAAAGCAGATGCTCCAGTTTGCAAAGGATCCACAATATGCAAAATTTTTGACCCGGCACCCGATTGACAAAGTGCATACACATTGGCAGAAATCCATTGACTCACTAATAAAATCGGCCCTCAAGAAACCTCCTACTCCAAGGATGTTTCCTAAAGAAGAAGTTGATGACATCGTCGAAAAGCGAGTCAACCAACTTTTGGGGGCGAAGAAACAATTGAAGAAACACAACAAGGGGACTAACTACCCCGGCTATTTGGGCCGTCAATCTTCTTTTGCAAGTGCACAAAAATAGAAGAAGCATGTACGCTTCGAAGGACTGTCCAGTTTGTCCTCTTCTGATAGTTCGGATAGCTCTTCCTCTTCCAATTCAAGTGAAGAGGATAGATAGGGCAAGAAGCGAAGCAAGAATCAAAGTTTTGGAAAGAACAAGAAGAAGGCAAAGAAGAGTAGATCTCGACCCCGTTTTTGACAGTCCTATTGAGGATTCATCCTCCTCTAAGAGTTCGCACTCCGATGACCACATGTTCTCTTCAAAGAAGAAACACTTTTACAGAGCCAATCAATATGATTTTCTTGAGGACAAAGGCGCAAAGACCAAAGGAAGGTGGACAATTAGTAATGTTTGAATCCTTTTCAGGATTTCGAGGCTTCCAAGGCTTTAGCCTTTATTCAACACTTTAACATAGCATTCTCTGGAGGGTGCTTTTCAAAGCACTCCAAAATCAAGAGGGCACCATCATTCTTAAAAAGAAATGCACGGACGTGGTGGTCCACTCTTCTTTTACAGAAAGAAGCTCCTACCAAGTGGTTAAATTTCAAATGGCTCTTTATTTCTTCTTGGCTGACTCAAGAGTACAAACGAGATGTGATGATCGCTTGGAACCATCTCCGGATGACCAAGGTTGACACTTTGGAGGTTTTGGGATGCTTTTCTACCGGCCTCTTCTTTCAAGAAGATCACTTCTAAGCAAAAATCAAGCAGTTTTGTTGTGGACTTCCTAAAGAGATCCGAGATTACTGACTTGAGCAGAAGTCCGAGTCTTGATTGGACATGCCAAGCGGGGATTTGCTATGCATTTGGGTAACTTGACTTATCCCATTGATCAAGTTTCGACACCAAGAACCGAACAGAAACTCAATAAATGATAATAGAAGAAAGAGGAAGTTTCAGAAAAAGAAGGATGCATGACCCCGATCGATCGAGGAACAGAGAACACACTATCTCAAGGAGGGGAACTGTTTTGATTACAGAGAACAAGGACACATCTCTGCAAGGTGCCCCAAAAAGGCACAGCAAGGACAACCAGAAGATAGCCCAGAGAGTTCCAGAGCAGTTGAAGAACGTGGCAGAAAAGGAAAGATGAAAGCAAGACTGGTACTAGATTGTATGGGGATCGACCCATATCATATGGACGAAAGCACATAACTTTTCCGCGCATGGGGAAAAGTACAAGATCAGGAAGCCCTCATCTTCTTTGACGGAGGAGCCAAGGCCAACTTCATTTCACGTGAATTGGTGGCTCGACTGGGAATCACACCCGACAGAAATGGGGCCACAGGCGGAGACAGTTCTAGCGGCACCTGGACAGGATGTTGCCATTACACCTGTCATTGGCAAACTTCGTTTGCATTGTCAGGGGTATTTAGGGCACAAGGACTTTTACATCATGTCTTTGGAAGGATGTGACGTACTTCTAGGAATCCATTGGTACCATAAGAACAATGTCATGGTTGACTATCGTGCTAAGAAAGTGACTTTGTCAAATGAGAAGGGTAGGAAAATTGTGCTTGATGTAAATTTAAAGGGCGAGTCCGTCCCTATTGTATTGGCTTCGGTTATTTTGAAATTAATGAAATCCAGTCTTTTTGTTTACTTGATCTTCTTGAAAGAACGGAATGATGAACAAAGTACCAATATGTCTGAATTAAATAGAGAACTGCGGGAATTTCTGCACACACAGGCTAATTGTGAAACCGGCCCATAGGGCGGTAGGCCATGGTTTTCACCCAAATTCTTTAATTAACTCTAGACTTTCACACACGGAGAAACCTTTGCAGAAGGAACCTGTAACGAGAATCATCACTTAAAGCATACACACGACTCGGAAGCTAGAATGCTCCGAGCAGATGCCGATGTTATGAGTTTTTTGGAAGAAGTGATTGCGCATATGTACATACCCATGCATGGTGCATCAAATAAAGAATTGCCCATTTTCCAGAGCCAGGTGGTTACGTGGGGCCCACATGTGTACAGGTATGACAGCGTGTACATAGTACATCGATTTTTATTATCACCAGTACCAGTGTGTTTTTTCTATAATAATGAGGAGTTGGTAGCGCGTAAAACTTCTCGAGGAAGCTATCCGCAGGCCTAGTGGCGTCAGGAGGTCGAATGGGGTCGATACTTGCACGTGGATAAGTACGAACACAACATGGATGTTTCTTGTGATGATTATGCAAAAAGGTCATCATGAGGACTATATTTGGGGGTCACTTCACGTGGTTGCGGGATGCATTATTGGAAAAAGTTTAGTGCCAAGTGTGCGGATGAATGTAGAAGGGTGACAAAAATGCACTGCATGGCCATTTTTTGGCCTGTTCGGGGTCTGTTTGAGGTCAACTAAAAGGCCAAAGGTTCCCAAGGGATAAAGTGAAGTGTAGACACTGAAAAACCTGAGAAAAAGACCAACAAAGTGTGGAGAGAAGAGGAGGAACAGCCGCAACTGAGTTTTTGTTGTTTTTGGAGCCTGTTTTGGCTATAAACTGCTCATTCGAGGTCGGATTTGAGCACTTTGATATTGTAGACTGGGGTTTTGGGCCGTTCCGGATGCAATGGTACTCCATTTTGCCAAATTCCTCACTATTTTTTTTCTATTTTGGCTGTGTAAGTTTCTCCTTTGAGCGAAGTCTCTACTCAAATTTGTGATTGTAAACATCAGAAATCTTCCTCTTTTGAACTGAGTTTTTTGGGTGTGTATGTGTATGTGTGTCTGTGTTGAGTGAGCAAATGGATAATCTCTCTCCTCTCACTCCATCGATGTGTTCCTTGTCTCGGCCAGGTGGATTATGTAAGCCGAGTGGTGCCCCATAGTGTGTGTGTGTGTGTGTGTGTGTGTGTGTGTGTGTGTATCATCCAAAGAGTGTGTGTCGGGTGATTATAGAGGCGTTGTGTGTGTTTCCATCCCGCTCACATTCTTTTGGCGCCCCCACAGAGGATCTTCTTCGAGTACCTTCAGCTTCAGGATTACAGGTACAGGTACAGGTGATTCACACAGGTACATGTAGCTGGAGTAGAGTGATATACTGGCAATGGAGTCACTTGTATTCATCGTGGATATGTATCATTTGGCGCCTGCTTGACGCAGTGTCTGGTATTGCACGTTACTTGTGGATACTGCCATTGTATACCTTTATGGAGCCATGCTTGGTTTTATTGGGCAGTCCCAGCCATTTCTGAGACTTGGTATGGAAGATAGTCATTCCTGAGACTTGACTATACGAGATTTGCATAAGCTTTCATGAGAGGGTCGATAGCGTGAGGTTTTATTGAGTTGGGGGATTCTCAAATGTGAGATCTTTTCGGTGATACAGGTGGCTGGAGCACCCTTTTTGTGACCTCGCCATAGGCTATGTATTAGTGATTCCTACTTGATGCTCGGGTTCTATTTTTGGCAGGTTATGCATTCATATACAATCTATATTTTGGGTTCTTACTACTCTATTTCTGGGGAAACTATGTCAAAATTTTTCCAAGTTGTGATGGCTGATTTTTTGGTCTTTTGAGCCATTTATGTTGTTATGTTGCTGAAATTCTGGCAAAATTAGAGGATAAGTCAGGTGTGCCTTCTTGGGAGCTGCATGGTTGGCTTTAATGGATGATCAAAACGGACCTCAATTCGCTCCTTTTCATTTAACACAAAGAATCCAAATAAATGTTCATGTGTCTAGGAAGATTTTTTTCCAACAGCGCATAGTCTTTATGTTCGGGCCAAGAAGATTAAGAGAGATACTAGAATGCCCTTTGCCTGTTGTAATTCCGATGATTAACTATGAAAACTCATATGATGTGCATGTGTTTGTCCTTATCTAAAGTTGAGCTCCATTGAAGTTTTTGGGGATTGGGTCAGTAAAAAGTTTGGGTTCTTGCACGTGCATTAGAAGGGGTTCTCAAAGCATTAAAACTTGGGTAGCCATGGCTTTCTCTTATCCGGAAGTTCATGAAAGAAGTGATGAAGATGTGGAAGACTTTTTAGAAAAGATGGAGGTTGCATGCATTAGCAATCAGATTCACGATCCTGCACAGAAGTTACGTCTTTTCCAAATTTGTTTGAAGAGTGATGCACGAGTTTGGTCCAAAGCATTTGAAGACGAGTTCGTGTGGCCGATCCACCAGTGAAATTAAGTTCGGATAATCTACGGCATGGATTAGAAGTGGAATTTGTGAAGACAGAAGATCTTGACAAAGTGTGGAAGAACTACAGGATTTGGTACAAAGGGAAGGTGAGCCAGTAGATGCATATGTACGTAAGTTTTCAATGGCATGGAAGAGGATGTACAAGGACTTAGCATCACAGGTACCTCCACCTGATATGATGAAGAAGGAAAGGTTCTTGACTGGTCTTTGGGAGAATATATGTTGGAGAGTAGAGCTAAAGAAGCCTAAGACATATGAAGATGCACTAGAGGTAGCGAGGAACAAAGAGTGGAAGCTAAGAAGAATGAGCCAGCTAGGAGTAGAGTCTTTGCCCAGGAGGTCTGAGTTTCAGTGGGTCATCAAAGTGTCCACATTAAGGTTGGGGGAAGAGTCAATCAAGCTTTTGAAGATAATATCCTGTTCCTCAAGCTCTTCCTCAAAAGAAGGATTGCTTTGCATATGCAGGTTCTGGACTTGGGAGTTGGGAATAGTTTCTGATTCAAAATCAGAAGAGGTACTAGACATAGGATCTTTTGTAGGAACCTTAGGACTGTTATTTGGTTGGGGGGCTAAATTCTCAAATTCTTGAAGATTGCCTCCTTTCTGTTCATGTCTTGGAGAAGAGTCCTTGTTAGTCTGAGGAATGCCAGGGACTCTTGTCTTGATAGGATCAAACTCCATATCTTGCATCAAATCTTCATTATTCAGGATCTCTTTTTTCCTTTCCTGTGAAAAGGGCTCAAAAACATTTTCTAACAGGGGGTTATAGCTGTGCCTGTTTTTGTTAGTATTATGTCTATTACTCCTTCCAGATCTAGAGGTATTTCTTCTTGCTACAGGCTGAAAACCTTCCTGGTTAGGCTGAGGGGCTCCTTCAGGGGGAGGCATAGGATTCAAGTCAGGACATTCTTTGATGTGGTGACCCTGCTTGAGGCAATGAAAACATGCATTGGGGAGATTTTTGTAGCACACCCTCTGCACATGAATAACTATGCCAAAAGAGCTTTTGATAGGGACTTCTAGCTTAAGTTCAGCTCCAGTGTCAACTTCTATGAGGAGTTGGGGATCCCTCTAGCTCTTTGTCCAAGTACCCTACCAATCCATCCTCCAATTAGCTTAAGCCAAGAATAAAATTCAATTGGCATTTCTGGAAAATCCACCCATACTGGAACTTTGGTAGGTTTAGGACCTCGGGGGTTAAATCCAAGAAACCAGTTAAAGATTGACATTGGTGTATTTCTTATGAGCCACTGGCTATGGCTGACCACCTGTAAAGCATCACTGGCCTCCTCAAAAAAGAACAAAAGTAGTTGTTGGGGAGGAATTGTACCTGGCATAGTCTGATGTTTTTATTTGTCCACTGCTTGTAAAGTCCAAGCTTTCAAAGTCTCCATAGAAGGCCTGATGCCATGACATAGGCCTATTACAACCCTTTCCCTCAGCTGAGAGTGCTAGAGTTCCACATCCCTGTTGGGGATAATGACACCATCCATATCATCCCCAGGACAGTCATTATTTTCAAACCTATCATTTGCCTCTTTATGCAGAGGAACCTTGTGAGGATCAGTAGTAGGTGTGTCAACATGCTCTCCTTCATTTAAAATCTGATGCCCACCAAGTTTACCTTGCTCAAATACCTGATTAAATAAAGATTTAAGCCTCTTACCAGAGTTAGCTGAGCGGTTGGGCGGAAGGACAGGAGAGGTTATGGGGTGTCGAGGATTGAGCAGTTTATTATGGGGATTACCAGGTGGGAGATTCGCAATAGCTGCATAGTTCATCCTCGGAGGACTTATGAGTGTCGAAGAGCTTGTAGAGGCAGCTGCAAAGGAAACAGAGCCCGCTCTGTTTTGTATTACAGAGGACAAGCCCATTAGGTTAGGGGCATTGAACAGAGATTGCTTCGAGATCATAGGCGCCATCTCAGGGTCTACTACATAGCCATCGCGAAGAGCCTCATGTAGCTCCATATCTCCTCCCTCCCCCACGGGGGGCGCGGGGGGGGGGAGTGGGGGCTACTGCTCAACTGCGAAGGAGAATGGTTTGAAGGAAGGAGACGTGCGATGCAATGATCGAAATGGTTGTACACTACATTCAATGCACCACTAACCAAGCAGAGAGCGTCCCCAAGTCTAATGAGGGTGCTAGGGCCAAAACTTGCTCTGTCTATAACCACTTTTGTTGATAGGAAGTATTTTTGGCTTTCTTAAAGAAGCTTTACATATGAGTTGAGTTAGGCCTACTTTCAATGTTTTGAGTGATGATTGAGACTCACTTTAAATGTTATTTTGGTTTTAAAATATTGAATGGATATTTTTATTTCACCTTTCATTTCACGTCCTTGACATGTCTCGACGTTTCTTGCATTCTATTGTTTTAGAATGCCAAAGGAAAACTTCACCTTGCATAATATTGTATATTCTATACATACATACATCTATACAAAGTGTTCGAATTTTTTTTTTCCCTAAGCGGTCAAATCTCTTGCATGTAAAGATGAAAATTACTAGTAGAAATTTTCAAACCTGTAGGATTTTTAACTATTTTCTCGTATATTTTATCAATTTCTTTCCCTTACCATTGCTTGTAATTGGCTAATCTCGATTTTCAGTCAGCTCAAGGCTAAGTTGAGGCACACCTGTCTTGAGCAATGGCGGCCAAGATTCCTCCTCGCAAAGAAGCAAACCAAAAGTACTAGCAAAAAATTTGAAATTTGGAGGATTTTTGAACTATTTTCTTATACATTTTACTGATTTTTCTTCCCTTTACCATGGTTTGTAACTAGCAAGTCTCGATTTTAAACCGGCTCAAGCCTAGGCCGAGGCAATCCTTTCGTAGACACTGATTCTAGTTAAACTCAACCTTATTGTTTTAGAAAGCCAACGTGACCCTTTCACTTGTTTTAAAGGTAAAGGACTATTAAATTGGAAATTTGTTTGCATCAAATAAATAACTTTTTGTCGTGAAAAGCACTTTTTTCATTACTATTACTTTAGATTCCCTTTGTATTGGCACTTTATGCTCATCAAAAGTGGTGTTTTTTGGAGGCAAAACACCTTTTAAATTGGAAGCTCTTTGCACTGAATAAAGCACTTTCATGATTACTATTACTTTGAGTTTTAAAAAACCATTTTCTTAACCTTGTTCTTCAATGTCAAACTAATAAGATAATCAAGATTTATACTCAAATCTATGGTAGTTATCAAGATTTGTAACTAGAATGCTCAATTTTTAACATCGGAAATTAAGATCCAATGAAGTCACAATTGGGATTTTTATTATCAACCTGGAAATCTACATTACAAACCGTGATATGTGAGCACTGCTTTGTAGGGGCCTCGTACCAGCACTTTTTGCTTAGAGGAATTAGTTTTGGAAGGCAAAGCAAAGCTGTTTGCATTTAATAAAACACTTTTTGTTGTGAAAAGCACTTTATCTTTCATGTGTTTACTTATGGAAGAAAGCTCTTTCTTATTTACTACAAATAGAGATTTTCAAGAGATTCAAAGCAACCCATCCTCATGTCCACATGTCCCAAAGATGCTTCGAGGGATTGAATTCTTTCTTTTTAAAGAAATTAATATATATGTGTGTGTGTGTGTGTGTGTGTGTGTGTGTGTGTGTGTGTGTGTGTGTGTGTGTGTGTGTGTGTGTGTGTGTGTGTGTGTGTGTGCCTATCGCCCATGTGTAGATGCTTTATGCATTGAAATACATGCATAAACAAATTCAATATAGAATGTGCAATTGTGCTTGCTTGGTGTGTACCTCTTAGATGCTTTATGCATTGAAATACATGCATAAACAACGTCATGATAAAATATGCACTTGTGCTTGCTTGGTGTGTGCAAAGAGGCCTAGCACTTCAGATGTGCAACAAGTCTATCAATTTACAATGGCATGACTGAGTTATGGAAGTCTTTGCTTTGCTGGAAAGGAGAGGATTCCTCTTCCATGATAAAGGATGCATTTTGGAACATGCTCTACGTATGGAACCAAACAGCTCCTTCTATGTCCATATACGAAGAGGAGCATGTCATTGTTTCTACTTATGAAAATGTTTAAAGGCTTCATGATAGGTGGCTAAAGGATCAAGGATATTAGGTTAAGCAACATATGTATGGTTATCTGGTTATGCAACTTAGCTCAACACACGATTACCATTCTAGTTTGTGGCTAGATTTTTCAGCACTACTAGATTAGAAATGCTTTGGACTTTTTCATGTTTAGGACACAGAGAGGGATAACATAATGGAGCAGGTGCGCTGATAAATTGAGAGTTGACTTGGGCGCATATATAAAATTGTGTAGCTTTCTTGGGGGGTAGGTTCTCTTGCAATGATGTGTAGAGGGTTTTCTCAGAGATCAACAAAGAGGATGTTTCCAGAGACAACACTTCGGATGTTTTTGAGAGATAACTTTGTTGTTAACATAGGGGAAGGTGCAAACTTCTTTGTCATCAAATGCATAGCTGCACATACCCAAAATTGGAAGGGTACAAAGTGACAATTGGAGTAATTTTTTGGCTACACATGCAATGGTTGTTGCTGCTATGAGACAGTGATGTTTAGCATTTGCTTGTTGAGAGGCCACCTCTATTGATGTATTCCTACCTTCTACATGCCATCAAGTTCCAGATGGATCCAACACTAGGTGAGCCAAAACTGTAGATGTATGAGGATGTTGAAGAGAACATCAAAAATAGCATGTCATTTGGCATTACGCAACTCCCATCCTATGGTCAACTCTACCATTCTCGTAGTGCAATTACACCTCCATAAATTTCTACAATATCCAATTGTGTTTCATTTCGACGAAATACATCATATTCTATTTACAACTATTGGCTATGCTCAACTATTGCATTCTTCAAGTTCAATTACACCTATAGTAGATTAAACATACCACCATATACACAAATATACCCCATATATACATGTTTGATTAATGTTTAAATCCATAAGCACATTGCACAATCAAAAGTATGTAGAGATTCATCAAAAATATGTAGAGGTTCATCATAAGTTAAGTAGACAAGGTCCACAAAAGTATACAATCTTTCTATGTTGAGAAAGACTAGAGATAAAAAACGGTGTAAAAGGGAGAAAGTGGTTGATTGGCAAAATAAACTCATAGAGGGATACAATGTCTGGAAACCATTTCCTATAACATCTGATTGTCTACTTACATCGATCCAGTTAGCTGCATATTTTGCTTTCATAGTCACAAACTCCTTGACCACTTCTAAAATCTCCTCTCCCTCCCATGGATCATAGAGAATTCTTTGAACACTCATGAAAGATCATCTCCCTCCCATGGGTCATCGACAATGTTTCTACCACCTTAGCATTATGTCATTTTCCGATATCTTCCTGTATATTTCACTTGCCCACTTTTGCCCTCTCTTTAGGGTAAGTTGAATACAACCAATTGAAAAAAACCACACCAACATCCTCCAACAAAAATTTTCTAAAGTCCTCTGGATTCTTCTCTTACATGAAAGGCACCATGTCAAATGTGCATCCAAGGTTCCTTTTCACTTTGAATAAAAAGTGATGTACAATTAAGGTATTTTCTACATTCAAGTGGGGCGGCAGTTCCCAAAGTGACTCAGATTCTTGAAAAAAATGGGCTTAAAAGTGATACTACCAATAGTGCACCCCTCTTTTGAGGGTTCAGAACTAGTCAGCGAATATCTATCTCACTAACCGCAATACTAACCTTATCTCTATTCATTTGGCAATATAGATCAGATAAGGAGTAGTGAAGTATTTCAAATACTCACTACGAAGAGCTCCATCCAAAACTTTTTGCGTTCTCCTTCCTTGCACAACACGCCAAGCATGCATGCATTTGCGCACGCACTCTTCACAAGTGGTTTCAGAGCTGATTAGTTGCTAGCAAGAGAGCTTCATCATCCTGAGTGCTTTGTACAGTATTTGGAGCTAATTTTCAAACATCCTTGAGTGCTTACGGAGCACAGTATTCAACCAGAATGCTATCCTTTGATTGACATTGGAGTGCATTGGTGTGTGCTTACCACAAGATTTGGAGCAAGAAATTTGTTGCCATGTATAGGATTGTGGAGCTGAGATCTTCAGTTTGTGTTTAGCTCATTTAGGAGTAATTTTGCAAAGATTTGGGACCATATTTTTGTGGTTATTCAACCCATAGTGTGGCAAATTAGCGAAAGCAGGTTTTTGCAAGTGCATTTTTTTTGCCCGAAAAATGTATTTTTGGCCATAATTTTTTCGTACAAACTCAGATTTGCGCAACCCAGGAGGCATTTTGGAGGTTTTAGCACGTTCCTAATGCAATGGTGGTGTCCATTTGACCTAATTTTGATCACATTTTCTACAACAATGTGCACGACATTAGTATCATCTACACCCACATATACACATCAACATTGTGTTTTTGAAACACACACACACACACACACACACACACACACACACAACATTGTCCTTTTGGAAAAACACACACACAAAAGTCTTCAACATTGAAGCAATAGCATCATCTCTTTGGATTGTGAAAGAATCTTTTGAAAGTGGGCGTAGTGCAGATGCGTGTTTTGCGGTGCTGTGCGTGTGTGCGTGTGTGTGGGGAGGGGGAGAAGCAAGAACGTGGTGCTATGTGGGTGGAGCAACCTCCAAGAAGCGAGAGGAGATACTTATGATTTTAAGTATAAGAAAAATAAGGAAAAAGTCAGTGGGCGTATAGATACCAAACGTCAAGCCGTGGACAAAGGCATAACGCCTTTAACCCCACAAACTCCCACTTAAAGGCGATGTGCCGATAGGTGAGTGCTACTAGCTAAACTGCTAGTATGCACAAAGAAACTAGTGAGAGACTCTCTCAACCTACACCCAGTGGCTCACTTAGTCAATCTACATGCAATTGTATTGGCTCTGGTGGGAGAGCATGGGTATCCATGCTAGAGCCTGCATGCAAATCACGTAGACAAGTCTGTATGGTCTACAAAGCTTGTTGATAGGCACATTAGGATGTAGTTATTTGGTCAATCGGATATAGTTTGTTGGTCAGTCGGATATACTTTGTCGGATTGTAGTAAGTCGATTTATGGTCAGTCGGCGGACTGTCAATCACCGTTTGACTGACAATCTTTGTTGCAAATGCTCCCACTGCAGCTGCTAAGTTGCGCCTCATCACTAGTAGGTCGTATATGGGACGGCCAAAAGCTGAAAATTTTTGAAAAAACGTGGCTGTCATAGCCTCATTGTGTTATTAGCATGCACCGCGTCATGAGGACTACTCATCATGTATGGATGTGTCATCACCGCCACTGAGATGGCTACATCCCTATCACCCATAGGTAAAACCATGCATCCTGGAATCAACTCATTAGCCTCTAGCATGAGCATATCAAAGAACTCCATGTCTCTCATCTCTGCTTGTGTCTCTAGGGAGCAGACCCTCTCTACCTACACCTACACAGACTATGAAAATACATGATGTGTCTCACTAGAGCACTGCTGCTCTACCTTTGTCTCTAGAGAGTCTATTGGCATGTCTTGCATAGCTAAATGCTCTATCTCGTGAGCATGGTGGAATTCCCCTACAAAGGAGACACGTCTCGTCTCTCGTTCAATGCATGCCAGCAACAAAATTGAGACCATACTATCTCGTACCTCAGATACATGCATAAGATATACCAAGCCATTGCAGGCTCCCCTGGAAATCATTAACGATCTCCAATGCATTTGGAAATTTTGCTTTCTAAGTAGTGGTTGACATTCACAATCTGCTAACTGTCTCACTGAGATCATGCTTTGTCTCAGCTGAGGAACATAGCATGACATGTCGTAGCATATAGGATGCACCATTGGGTAATGAAAAACAAACATCTCATACACCTGCAATGTCAAATGCCGAACCATTGGCCAAGTGCACACAACCAAGGCTCCCATTAGAGAATGTACTAAACCACACACGATGTGGTGTGACGAGGAAAATTGCATCCTCGTCTAGCAACCAACGGGGAGAAGTGTCACCTCTCGAAGAAATGTAAGGAGGAGGAACGCTAAAGGTAATCATGACATCATCATCATTGGCATATGAAGCCATCGCTCTAGCATGTGTCAAAAACTCATCTGCATCACACATAGATCCTCATTGCTATCTCATACATTTGAAACAGTGGCATCTAATTGCCATGTGTGACCACAATTTCAACAACTAGACCGCTATCTCTCATGAGCCATATTGTCAACTCTGGACTGTCACGCGTCTACTACCAAAAGTGAATGTCAAGAAACCAAATCTATAGCGACAAATCCTAGGAGAAAATTGGCAGAGTCTCCCACGTAAACTGAGTTAAAACTCAAAAAAAAGTCTCAACCATAAACCATGCCAAACCAGCAACAAAGTAGGATATCCCTTGACCACTACACAATCATGAAAACCATGACCAATTGCATCAAAACCGATGCTTGTAAATGCATAAAATAGCTCCACAATCTGCTATCTACAGGTACACCATCTAGGACAAATAGCTCAACCGAGCGTAAAGCATATAATCACAATAGTGAGAAAACACGCTCAAAACGCATCCCACAAGAAGACTGCATGTAAAAATATAAAAAAAACTTATGAAACACGTGACTACCTATAGTCTGTAGCCACACGCGCATATGCAACTCTCATGCCTGCGAGAGTGGATGCAAGAACAATAAACTGTGTCCAAGCTAACAAAACCTATCAAAGTGGGAGTCAAAATTTGACCGCTAAACCATTAGAGAGTAAAACTGTAGATACGCATAAAACATGGCGAGAATCTTGGAAAATTTGGTAGAGTTTTCCCTAAAAACTAAGTAAAAACTCAAAAATCTCACCGATGTTGTATAAAGCATGAATAGACACTCAGTGTTTTAGTAGAAAATTCCACATATGGCATACATAACCTATCAAAAACTTGGCAAACTAGCTCACTCCTAAATGAGTGGCTCTATGGACGAGTGTATCTATTAAAAAATGTTGTAAACGTGTGAACCTACTACCTGTGAGCTATGCGTAGCTCAAGCTATATTTGCAAATGCGTACATAGCATAGCTCCACAAAATTGTGCTAAAACCACTCTTTGGAATGCCCCACACAGTCATACATGAGCACTACCTACTCCACATAATTTGCACTGGAAAATACATGTAGTCTGTGAGCAAAATGCCTAAAATTTGGCACACACTACTGCGTCAATCAAAAATCAGACACAAATACTATCCAAAAGCCAAGATCACTTGTGGGAAATCCGCTTCAAGATGGTCCATCGTAGCCGTATGTATCGGTATGTGTGGCTGCAATAGGAAAAATAGGGAACCGTCGAAGTCGAAGCACCATCGAAGGGAGGGGATGGGTCATTGAGGAGACACTATGGAGCCAAGCCGTTCTAGATGTGGGGCTCGAGGAGAGTCGATGTTGCTCTCACTTGATCATCTCCTACTAAGTCAAAATTTGGATGCCGAGGAGAAACCATTGGAGCCAAATTGCTCCGATTGCGCACATGGGAGGGTAGTCGATGACAAAGCTACATTGTAGGAGAGCCAAGATTCTCGAATCAAGCTCACAGATCTCCAATTCTCTCTCTCGCTTGCTCTTTACTTGCTAATTGACTCTCAATTGCAGATCTTGCCCTATGCATCCGATTCTTGCTAAGATTCCAAGCTTCCCTCTTGAACTCAAGAGGGGATGCACATGTCAAGGAAGCCAAGCTCCATCGTCATGGCCGTTGCCATAGCCAATGAGCTCACCGTGAGGCCATCCATGGCCGGATCTACCACCGTAGCTCTGATACCAGTTGAAAGTGCACATAGTGTGTGGGTTTGAGGAAGGGGAGAAGCGCATTGTTGTGTGGGTGGAGCAACTTCCAAGAAGTGAGAGGATCTCTCTTCTTTTACGTATAAGAAGAATAAGGAAAAGATTAGTGGGCGGTCGGGGACACCGGACGTCTAGCCTCGGGGAAAGGTGTAATGCCTTTACCCCAACATCTTTGAGCACGACAGCTTCAGCATAGAGTGTGAGAGAAATGAAGTGCATGAGTAGGAGCCTGTGTAAGTGTGTGCAGCAATGGAGAAGAGAGAAGAAGAGGAGACCTTGTATTGCAAGGGCTAAAACTCACTCTCAATATGTGAGCCCCCTTATTCTATTATGTACATAATGAATAAGTATAGTGGACAGGCGCCTGGCCTAATCGGCCACATGGGGCTTTACCCCAACAACCTCCAACGTAAAGGCCAATGTGTCCGTGAGAGAGAGAAAAAACCGTACAAAACTTGTACAAGGCCATCACAAGTATGACCTCAACCGACGCCCACTGGCTCAGTGAATCTGTGTGCATTTAGCTCTAATTGTAGAGGAAGTATAGAGTGATCGACTACATACTCCTCACCAAAGCCGCAGACATCCTACAGGTATCTCCCCATTCATTGCAAAGTGCCCCTATGCTCAAGGCTGCTACAACTCCAAATGCACCTATCACAAATGCCATCTTGGGTCTCAAGATCAATATCTTGTACATGAGACTCCCAAATGCTGATGCAATCCTGGCAATCTCTGCCAATCTAACTATCTCAGTCAAATCTAGCTTAGAACACCACTCATGGAAATCCATCCTTGTGTCCATCGCATGTCACATGCGCACGAAGAGCATTTGTCTTGAACCCTGTGTGGCAAGAGCAATGCATAGCTCCAACTCACACGCATCAGTCTCTGGCCCTAAGCATATCCATGAATAACCTAATCACGGTTGAATCCTTAGCGCTCAAGCCATCCATATCCGTCATCGTATCCCATGTCCTGCTGCACAATTGTCTACACAACTGGCTCATCATGCTCACAAACTGGAGCATCATGGAACCTATCCTCGCAAAGGAGACATGCCTTGTCTCCTGCATGGTTGTGTACTCACGAAGACAGTGTCGTCTCGTACGTGACATACTCGCATCGCATGAATCATGCCAACACTAGCACCTCTCGCTATGACTGGTTGTCCACGATGCAATCTAAAATTATGCTAGTCTAGCACTACCTAGGATCTGGGTTGTCTCGTAACTAACTCACAGAGATCAAACTCTGCGTCAAACCTAGCACATGGGGTACATCTTGCAACACGTATGATGCACCACTCGGCAACAATAGTATGACAGCTCCTGCACCAACTATGTCATGCATTGAACCATCATCTAGACTCACACGTCCAAGCATACCACTAGCTAAATCACTCACGACTCTCGGTGTGACGTGAAACCTAGCACTCGCATCTAGTATCCAATGAGAAGGTAATGTGTTGTCAAAAACCGACAAAAGGAAGTCATGAGTAAACATGTAAGCAAAGTCGAGATCTCCATCATGTGTAGCCACATACACTACATCTACTCCCACATCATCCAAAGTGATAGCATCCCTCCTGTGCTGTCTCCTGTGCTATCTCATCCGCCAAAAACAACGCCTACGTACATGCACTGTACGACCACAATGGCAACACACAATATCTATGTGTTTGCAAGATCATCCTTTGAATGTAGGCATCTCTCTCGACTCTTTTGTGCCAAGAGCATTGCACAATCTTGCCATAAATCTCTAATTGTACATGCATCCAAACCAATGCAATAGATAGACTCACCAAGGTGTAACATGATCGTCGAGCGTGCAAGCTCATCTAAGTCCTCCCACTCATCGTGAGTCATAGACTCTGGCCTAGCATCCATGCCTTGTAGTGGCAACACTTGGCCCAACTGAGGCAATGCATCACGCATACCTTCTTTCCAATGCTCAAAGTTTGAACCATCAAACTTCGTATGGAAAAGCATAAACCCCGACAATGATGTACATGCCAAATCCATGGCAATAACTTGTGACAAGGTCAAGCACAAATCGAGCAACTGAAAATAGCCAAAGCCTAGCTAACTTATACACCGAGCATTTTCAAAATGCAACAAAACCTGGCATAAGTTGTCTAAGAGAATTGTCAACATATATGGCGATCGATATAATGAAACAAGTGAGAAAAATCACTCAAATGATGTCAAAAAACCCGCTCTAATCCAAGAGCACTATGTGGTAACCAATGAATCTATTATCAACAATCTCCCTCCTGAAGAGATTACCGCTTGTATGTCAAATGACATAATCCGGTGAGAAAACACTCTCACAATGCGATGTCAAAACACTATGGCAAAGAAACCACTGAGTTCCAAATGCAATCAAAACATGACAGCAAACCATGTGTATAAACAATAAACTTGCAAGAAAAATCCAACGAGTTTCAACAGTATTTGGTTATCTAACAATAATAACCATACATGCCACAAACATGCTTAAAACCATGAGCAAATCATGCTCAAAATCTGCACTCAAGCATACATGAGTTTTCCAAAAGTCTCAACTCTTTAAACCTGGAACACAATTCTGTAATCCAAAACACAAAGTGCATCAAGCACACTCTACAAACGAGGCATAAATTACCATAAACTTGGATGCAAACCAACCAAAATATGGCACAAATTGATGCTCAAAACAGCTGAAAATCAACCCACTACAAGGCAAAGAATATCATCCGCTGAAAAGCACGCATCATGTGCATCCACATGGCAATATAAACGAGCATCAAGCATGCACCAAAATGTGTATCAAATGAGCATCTGAATGAGCCAAAAATTCAGCTCACAATCATGCAAGAAATGCTTATAAAACTGTTTGCAAATCCGTGTCTCACACATTCCAAAATCTGTTCAATCGAAGAAGTCAATATGCATAACTCGTGAAAACTCCACTGTCGAATCCTGAGAGTCCATAAGAATGCATACATCCACAAAGTGTTCTCAACGTATGCGCATAAATTTATTGAAAATACACTCTCTTCACTAAGAGCAAAACATCAATGCGCAAAACAAGAGGATGACAAAGCTCAATCCGAGCTCTCCAAATGTAGCAAATCACCATAATAGGCATACATAATCTTCAACATTTCGAACACCCTGCAGTTGGTCAGCCCATATCTTTCAAATCGTTCAGAATTTGCATAACCTTTCTTTTGCAAAGTTGTAAATCTTGAATAAATGGTTAGCTAGGTGAGAATGGGCCTGAAATGGGCTATTTTTACAGGTCAAAACAGATCTGTAAAAATATGCAGCTGTGTATCCTAGACGTGCAGACAGACTGCTAAGTGTACAGCAAAATCACTGCTGAATTTGGAAAATTTCAACTGGAAAGTTGTAGACCACGACGTTTATGGTAATTGTGGAGAGAATCAAGGTGAAAATCGATCTTTTTCTTAGCCAAATTCTACTACAAAACAATGTTGAAAATTGCACAGCTTCACTGCAATCTCTGCCACAATGTCGTCGTGCTCTCCGCAATCACCATGAGCTTTGATACAAGTTGAAGTTCACGAGCAGGAGCATGTGTGAGTGTGCACAGCAATGAAGATCTTGTGTTTGCAGAGGCTAAAACTCACTCTCAATATGTGAGTCCCTTATTCTATTATGTACATAGTGAATAAGTATAGTGGGTGGGCGCATGGCCTAACCGACCACATGGAGCTTTACTCCAACAAGAGAGTGCATCAAATTTCTCGACGTTTTGCATTGGTGCTTGACATCAACAAGGTGTTTTAGTCCGATGACGAAAATTGGCATCAACATTCAGCCATTTTTCTCGGCACCGACTTCTTTGTCACTGTTAGAAGGGGGAAAGGGAAAACGGACCCAATTACGCACATATGCCTCTCTATAGACCAAGTGCAATCACAAAACCTCGATCCTCTCAAAAAAACACATCAAATAGTAAAATTTCACTACAAATACTTGTCTGCACACATCCAAGCGCACAATCACCACACACATAACTCTCTCTCTCTAACTCTCTCTCTCTCTCTCTCTCTCTCTCTCTCTCTCTCTCTCTCTCTCTCTCTCTCTCTCTCTCTCTCTCTCTCTCTCTCTCTCTCTCTTTGTACACGCACCAATTGGCTATGGGGGCTCACATATGCCTACACACATCGACGTTGTTGCACAAGAGAAAAGAAGAAGGGATGGTGGGAGACAACACTCGATACGAAGCAATCAAAGCTTACTTCTTTTCCCAAGTGACATGCTATGGTGGAGCATACACAAAAAGGCTCTCAGATCTCTCTCTCCCCTTCTCTGTTATGTCCTTAGCCTAAAAAATAGCAGATTATAAAAACTTTAAATATCTTTCAATTGGTGCAAAATTAACTTGTGCAAAAATGTCCAAAACAACTTTTTTCTTCTCCCACACATCCTATTTTTGTACAAAATGAGTTTTGCAAAAATTTGACAGAATGAGACTTTTTGGTCTCCCTCATGCAATAAAGGTGGAGTACATGATAAAAATGCGTCAAAACCCCTCACATCGACTTCCTACAACTGCATGGGAAGCAAGCAAAAAAGTTCAAAAAAATATTGTGCTACCTTTTCCATGATTAGACATCTATGTGCTCCACTATCACCTGCAAGTCCTCCATTAATCATTCCCAAGAGCATTGATTACTTCAAGAAGAGTTCATTGTTTGATTTGGGTCTTTTTGCAAAGGATAATGTACTTAGAACGTTCATTATAAATCCTTGATCGAACTTCAATCCATCATGCTGTACTTTCCTAAATTTAGGGTGTTGTAGGAGCTCCTTGAAGATTTTTTTTTTTGTGTCCATGTCCATACGTTTGGTTTGTCTATCACTTTGCCATACTTTTGCATATCTTCTTCTATAGTGTGTCACCAATGTATGTGGATTGAGCCCTCATACTCTTTAACTTCTCTTGATGTTCTCTTTGTTCAGTATCCCAATACTCTCTCGTTGTCCTCAAGCGGTGTTGAGTGGCGAAAATTGGATCAATTGGCCCTTCATCACGACATTGTGAATTTTGATCATGTTGTTCTTGATCTCCTTGGAAGTGAGGCTGATGGGAAACCTATTATTGCATATCTTTGGTTGGAAGCCCATTGTTTTGGATGGAAGCTGCACCATAGAGAGAGAGAGAGAGAGAGAGAGAGAGAGAGAGAGCTATGTAACATGGGTTGGAGCAGGGTTGTGCTATTGCTACAGAGGCAAAGGAAAGAGCAAGAGAGAGTGCATGCAAGCAGAAAACGGTCTAGACAGAGAGAGAGGGAGGGAGGGGTGGAGATAGTTACAACTCCATGTCAGATGTTCCTTTTCTCTTTACATAGTAATTTGTCCCTACAGCTTCCTTGAATCACCCTCCAAAGGAGTGTCAACAACACCACTTTTGGTACCATCAAATCGTGCTTTCATTCAAAGAAGAAGGAGGTTTAGACATCCTAGACATTTCTACCCAAGGAGATAAGTTGATTGCCAAGTGGATGGTGACATTCTTCTTTGAGCCTAATAGTGATTGGGCTATCTTCTCCACAAAGATTTTTCTAGGTAGAGTTGACAAACAGGGCCCCTACTTGGGAGGATATTCCTCTACTTAGCATTCTTGTTTGTCACTTTACGGTGAAAGCTAAAATCTTAGACCTTATCAATAGTTTGTGGTCTTTGTGGCATAAGTACTAGGTTGATCTTCTCATAGGTATTACCAAAAACAGCTAGGATTTCAATTCGAGTCAATTTGGCGGTTCCTTCTTAAATAGAGGAGGTAGAAAGGCTCACAAGCTACATAGAAAAGAGCTCTATATGTGCGAGAACACATGGAGCAAAAAACAGACAAGGCTCTACTCTACTCATCAATTACTTGAATTGTTTGGGCTTATATAGTTAGTTGAAAGCCCGCTTTGTATGTTGAAGAAGTGCTCTCTTCCCCAAAGGACAAAGATGGCAAATCAGGTGTCTTGGTCCCATGGTTCTTCAATTGATAATGGAGAGGTTGTATGCCACTTTCCATAATCCCCATGATACATCAAAACCTCACCCAGTCAACATAGCAGAGTGAATGACAGATGATAGGTCTTATTGGACAAAAAATCAAGGAATGGAAAATTCGCATTATGGTCTATATTTGTCCTTCCAAAAAAAAAAAGTCAAGGTTCTAACCACGATGACAATCAATGTAATCCTAGGGCAGAAAAGGAAAAATTGTTAGGGTTGCCAATCTTTAGCCTATGGACAATGGTGAAGGTGAGCATTAGCGATCCCAACATAGTCTAAGCTATTCCCAGCACCAAAGCAAAAGCTAGCATTTTCACAGGTGATAGGCGACATGGTACAAACACGAAAACAGAGAGCTGATGCTGCACAAAATATTGTTGACCTAGTGGAAAGATTCTTTCCATTGTGGCAAAGCCTTATTAGTAGAATTCACTATGCAGTCGACCGCCTCCAGCTCTAAATTTGCAAAACGGTGCTAATAAAGGAGAAAGGAGGTGAAAACGTAGCCACCAATGTGTGCAAATGACAGACACTGTGCGGTTGGGTTCTGTATTTCTGATTGTAGAAGTGGAAGTGGAGTATGTTCGAAGTCTTTGCGAGCGTTGCGATGCAATGTAGCACAATGCTACATTGATACCTATTGCATAGGATACCTACAATAGACAGGCAACGTACAAACCGTTGGCTAACAACGGTCTCATTAGCCAACGGTCTAGTGTGTTGGACCCTTGGGCTTTTACTAGGCCCGTTATGGTACTCGAGCCATAGTTACCGGGGAATGCCCCTGAGCCCCCGTTCCGGGGGGGCAGTTCCCTTCCCGAACGTTCCGAAACGTCTCAAAACGTTCCGGGTGGCCAGTGCAAACCGGAACGGCCGTTCCAGAACGTTCCAAACACCCCCAAAACGTTCCGGAATGCCCCTGGAACGGCCAACGGCTACAAACAAATTTGGCAAAAATTAAAAAAATTGAAGTAAATGTTTGGGCTTCTTTTTGAAGTGTGCAAGGCCTCAAGGACTCATAAAATGCACCCCCCTCCCCCTTTCTCTCCACAAGCTAATTCTCAAGGCTCAAGCTCTCTCCCTCTCACACTCTCAAGATCTCTCCCTCTCAAGACTCACTCTCTCAAGGCTCAAGGCTTTAAGCCTTCAAGCTCTCTTCCTCTCCCTCCCACTCTCTCAAATCTCTCCCTCTCCCTCTCACTCTCTCGAGTCTCTCTCTCTCTCTCTCTCTCTCTCTCTCTCACACACACACATCATCTAGTCATAGCAAGATTGAATGGTTTTCAAAACGAGTTTTTTGTGAGTATTAGAGTCATAGCACTCTAATACTCCTTGTATTTAAACACAAGAAGCTAAAAAATGCACTATTTGGGTGTTTTTTATACCTCCCGTTCCGTGCCATTCCCGTTCCGAACCCCTAGCCGTTCCCCTATTCCGCGGGGATCCCGTCGCCGTTCCCGTTCCGCGTTCCGGGTAACTATGACTCGAGCATGTACAGTGCACACTATACTTCTCACTTCTCCTCTCTCTCTCTCTCTCCCCCCCCCCCCCCCCCCCCCCCCCCCCCCCCTCTCTCTCTCTCTCTCTCTCTCTCTCTCGTGAGTCGTACCCAACTCCCCTCCTTTGCCTTTCGTCTGCTGTAGCATGTGTGTTCCTGACAAAACACACACACAACTAGCCTAGAGAGAGAGAGAGAGAGAGAGAGAGAGAGAGAGAGGAGCATGTTCCTTCTTCTTGTCCTCCTGCGCAGCTTTTCATAGCATTCTCCCACTCTTTTTGGGCGTCCACGCCTTGTCGCCAATAATCTGTCGGGACAGCCAGCCAGACCCCCCTCGTGACCTGCATCACCACCACCCACCCACAAAAAGCCAGCGAGCTACAGGACTCATAAGAAGGCCGCCCCGCCCCCCCTGCACGCCGCAGCTCCACTACAGTCCTCTCTCTCTCTCTCTCTCTCTCTCTCTCTCTCTCTCTCAAACTCTCCATTACCTTAATTTCCTCTTACTCACACCTTAATCATTCCCTTGATCACTACTGTTGCCCTCTCCACTCACCTACTGCATTTGCTCCAATCACTCACATTTTACATAGCTCATTAGCTCCTATCACCTTCCACGCATCCGTGCTACAGGCTTATGATCTCTTGCAGGGTGGAGGCAGTGGCAGCGAGATAGAGCGGACCAATGCAGCAGGTATACTCTCTATGTGAGCTCTCCAAGGCTTGTGGAGAGTGAGGCCATTCTTGAGCTATTGCTCTTGGACTTCCTCCTCCTAACAAATTTGAACATTAAAACATCTTAGGCCAAGCCTTTGGCTGCATTATGGCTTATTTAGGCATCATAATGTCACTATCACACACCACAATATGCATTGCCAACTAGAACCCTATTTAAGTAGCAAAGCATTCAATTTTAAATATGGTTAAGTAGATTCTTTGAGTGATCATGTTTGTGCACGCTTTTAAAAGTTTAACCTCCATTTTCCTTGTTTGCATACTGTTTTTCCACACTCTTAGGTACCTCAAGGATTCACTAATAGGTACCGTATGGTTACATGTGAGTGTAAGGGAGTGGGTTTAAACAAGGAAGAAAAGGTGCATTTTATAAAGAATGGTCCCATATATAGGGGTGAAGAAGGGGCATTGTATATGCGCACTTGACATCCCCTTATTGTTACTATTGAATCCCTAGGGGTTCTGGTAAGATAGATTTTGACATCTTATCACCTTGATGTTGTAGGGCCTTCATCGAGAGACACGAATAAAAGACATGGACATGAATGAAGCTTTCCCCATAAGAAAAAGGTCCTTCTTCTTTTGGCGTGGATTCAACAAAAGAGATGGTCACTCTCATACCATGAATGGATCACACCCTTCCTCTCAGAAGATGCCACAACATATGTGTCCACGCCACCTCAATCTATGTCCATGCAGTAAGTCCAAGTCAGGTCCTATTTACAGTGCAACATATCATGTCGCAAATTGTGATATGGAGCTTTGCAACAACGTGGATGAATGGGACAATGTTGATGCATCTAAGTTGCATCATGGCCCCCAAGGTTGTTCTTCCACTCCTCATTCATTTGAATACAATTCACTCAACAAGCATAACATCATCCCTTATTGTCAATTAAGACAGTTTGACACTCCTCGTGTCTCCACATCTCGCCTACCCCTCTATTTAGTCACGTAGTTCTCTTTCCTTGAGTGGTGCCAATAGCTCACCATTTTGACATCGCCGATTGCTTCTACCACTTGATTTTTGATAATAACACATCTAGCGGTATTGTTACAAGGAGAGAGAATTCTTCCGTCTTCGATAAACAAAAGTGAACCATCAAGGTTAACACAAAATGCCATCAAGTTGGTCATAACATTTTCTCTTGTGTGGTGTTTTTTTGCAAAGTCTACCTTTTTTTTGAAGTTTTTGCAACCTCTAGTGCTTAGATGTGGCTATGTGTAGACTAAGATGAGAAAATCTTGAGAGAGAGAGAGAGAGAGAGAGAGAGAGAGAGAGAGAGAGAGAGAGAGAGAATGCAAACCACCATACTGAATACAAGGTTTTATTTATTTAGCTCACACGTCTTGGTTGTAGTGTAAAATTATTAGTTGACCTTGATTTTGAAGGTCAAAATTTGAGCATTTTAGTTATGATCAAATCCATGTAAACACCTTTGTTTTTGGCATAAACCTTGGTCATCCCATTCATTTGGCCTTAAAAAACAAGGCCAAGAGAATGATTTTTCTTCGAACAATGCATTACAGTGCGCAATTTTTTGAAGCATCTGCATGTTGTCAATACTATTGAGAAAAGTGTACATGGACCACAAAAGATATATCAATAACATATATATCAATTTTTTGAAGCATTTGCATGTGGTCAAACTATTGAGAAAAGTGTACATGGGCCACAAAAAATATATCATTAACATATTTCAAAATCCAAAAAGTTCATTGGATATTTCAAGCATATATATTATATATCCAATGATTAGTTAAATCCATAGGATTCCATCTCCAAAATAGTGTGGGAAAGTTACAACTCCATATGGCATATCTAATGCTAACAATCATCTACGATTATATATTAAATCCAATGAATACTTGAACTTCATAGGATAATTCATAGTAGCACTATTTCCTTTCCCAACTCATCTTCCTTGACATCCACATATGTCAATGGAATCGTAGGAGTAAAGGTGGTTGTGCTCTCAACAATGCCTTAGACCTTCGTACCCACTTACACTTCCTAGCAAGTTGGAAGCATTTGGGTTTCTTGGTCCTCAACCTCTATAATAGCAATTAATAGTGCCATGATTGTCCCACAGTCTACACACTCCAGTGGGAGACTTGAGCTTATGACTATGTGGCATATCCTCATAGGATGGCTACGTCAAATATACTACACACATGAAGCCTAGGACAAGGGTTGTGTCTCCTCCTATAAAGTGCATATTCCTAAACTCTTTCCTCATTTGTCTTATGATTGAAGCTACTATACACTCTGGATTTATAAGTTTACTCATCTCACTTAGGGCTATTGGTGCTATATCACTTGATGCTCTCATCAAATCACAATTACCTATATATTTTGAGCATGACAACAAAATTCACTAAAAATAGAATTTCTTTTTTAACGAGTGGATGTGGAGCTATTTTTTTCATCTATATTTCTAAGAAACAAGAGATTGTTCTCCTAAAAAGGTTTGCCATTCTTTGGACATTAGCAATATGCATTCTCCTCCTATCAATGCATTGCCTCATTGCCTCCTCCTCCTCCTCCTCTTGCTTAAGAGTGTTATGTTTCATTCCCATTTTGGAATGCACTTCAATGACGGCCCTTCCCAAAACTTTGAAATCAAATAAACCACTAGGAGGCGAGGTTTGGAACCAAGGAAAGGTTGTACCTTTGTAGTGCCAATCCAAACCCTCCTATACGTTTACTCCTTCCACAAAGAGAATTTGTTTGTATTTTGGCACAAAGCTATCAAGTGGAATTATCGAAAATGTTTCTAGGGTCATTTTTGTAAAAAAATTCATTTGACATATTCTACCTAGGGTCCACATAGGTAGGGTATGCACCACCTCCCATTGCTCTCCCCTATAATTGTGCTTATGATTTCTTTGCTAGTCATGGGCACAAGGATTGTATGGTAGGAAGGTGCAAGTTTAGGCTTAAAAGTTCCCTGATGCATTTACTCCACGTATGTGTGCGTGCACAAGCATATATCCCCCTTTTCTACCAAAAGGCCGTGCCATTAAAAATTGATTTTGCAAGTTCACATGATCAAATGGAAGGTCATTTGTTGCATAGTGTGCTTTGTGTGAAGCATCAGGCTATCATACTATCATATTGGGGACTTAATGGTTCCATCTTAGTAGATACCCCCCTCATCTTCACATACACCAACACTTCACCTTGCTCTAAAATCCATCTGTAGCTCTTGTCACAACCATAGTGAGAGAAGCAGGAGCAAGGTGCATATGTAATTGCATGGCACTGTCTAGCCAACATGAAGCCTGGACGTTGAATGGTAGGATTGCTAGCAATGCGCATTGTTTAAACCTTACGGAAAGTTCTCGGTCTGGGATGATCAATGCCTACAAAGAACAATGTATACTTTTCAAATTTGAGAAGAAACGGTAAAAGAAGGGCCAATTCATGGGCCAATCCCTCATGGTAAGCACTAATTCTGGGCACCACATGCATTCCATAAAGCATGAGTATGGCAAGGTCAACACTGAAAGCCGACCCATTGAGAACACAGGTGATCCTGGCTCATAAAGTGGTATTCATTTCTACGTCCTAAAAACTGAGGCGTCTCTCTAGCTTCATATATATATTCAATCCCATTGGGAAATCATATTCTACCATGGCTAATTTCATGGTCTTGAATAGCACAATATCTTTACAGAAACTCTTTCTCCTGTTTCCCAGCCATTTCTGTTTCTCCTAGCAACTATGGTCCCAAGATGATTAGACATATTTGTTCAAAATCAACAAAGAAGAATGGAGCACATATTACGAGGAACGATCCCTGATGAATCATTCCCAGACGTCAAACTGTCAGGGGAGGGAGGATGCAAGCGCTGGCGCGGCTGCTCTATGCATTCCATGTGTTGAGCGGTGTCCGGATGACGGGTAGCCTGTCTTCAAAGAATTGCTGTGAATACCGCACTTATATGTCAGATGCTCATGGATTCCCTGCCATAATTTGCCAATTTACGATTGAATGCTCAATGCTCATTCTTGCAGCTCACATGTCCACCATCAGCCAGCTGCAGCGCTCGATTTGGCCAGCAACAGGTAGTTGAACAGCCCGCCCCCAGATTTTTGAGGTCTCTGCACATGAATCTCTGTGGTTGATTTTGTTTCTGCAGATGATTTCTCTAATATCCTCGGTGCTCCTATTGTCCCAGACAATTTGTCGCAAGCCGCTTGCAAATAAGAGATCTTATGACTAAGCAGATCCTTCAGAGTTTCACAACGTCTATTGCTTACATTCTGACTGCTGATGTGTTGAAGCTGGTGCTGGGGCAGGGGCAGGGGTTTTTCATTATACGATGGCTGTCATGTGACGGCTCTGGAGGGATCCACTGTCTATTGGGCTCTTTATGGTCTCTTAAAGCGCAATTAATATGCCCATGTATGGTACAAAGAGCGTCACCAGGGCTCTTTATTGTCTATAAAAGCCCATGTTTGGTACAAAGAGTGTTTCTAAGGCTCTATATGGTCTGTAAACGCACAATTGATATGCATACATGGGCATATGCGCATCGTGCATGCATTCTAGTCCTCAACTTTCTACTGAAAGAAGATGGCTGACCATTTATGAACTCACACTCCGAGAACTCTTTACATTGAGAAAATTGCACACATGCAACACCGGTTGCCCATGGAACAGAAAACCGTTATCCATTTTTATCATCTTAAATGCTGAGATCTTTTAACATGAGAAAAATCCGTATACATCAATCTCATTAATTTACAAAAAATACAAGCAGGCCACAAGCCAATACACAATCAGCTTTACTTTGAGCCCCCAAAATCGCAAAATTGGACATCTTTATACACAGCCAAGCTACTCTTTATTTTTTAGCATCAACAAACATAGCTCGTGTCCAATGCTCCACATCTTCTGAGTGGGATGGAGGAGGCGGGAGTGTGATGTGCTCAACCATATCCCACTCATCAAGAACACTCTCCATAACTTTACCTTCTGTATGATCAAGGTCCCTTCCAATGCAATAAAAGCTGCTGTTGATGTTTGAGCTCCCTCCAATGACAACCTTAAATTCCTGAATGTCAAGAGAAAAGAGTAAGTGATTCCATATACTTCTCTAATAAAAGGAAAGATACTAGACAGTGAAGGGTATACTCTGCGGTCCTTGCCCTCTCTTCGAATGTCCATCATGCTCACCGTTGATAGAGCACTATCAGCAAGACTGCTAATATGGTGTTGCGAACTTCTGCCATAACATAATTAACTTAGCCGACCCGCATTGCGTAAGATGCAAAGCTTGGCTAGTGACATGCATCCCTTCATAAGGTCAGAAATATCTGAGTATGATAGGGTTCATACAAAGATCGAAACAGTTACAAAAACATTGCTAAATGAAGCCATTCATAACAGTAATAGGATTGTCATGAATAAAAGGGGGAAAGCGACAGAAATTTACTACAATAGGGGTCATTCAAAGATCAAAACATCTACAATAACATTGCTAAATGAAGTCGTTTCATAACAGTAATAGGATTGTCATAGAGAAAGGGGAGAAACGACAGATATGTACAATCAGCAGACAATCATAAGCTTGTTTCTTCTTTGCTTTTTTGTTTACAATCATATTAACAGAAGAAATGCCCAAAACATTTGTGCCATTACTGAACTCTTGACTGCAAAATCATGAACAAGAAGGTCATGAGACAACAGTGCAAAACTTACTCCTGAGACAAAACTGCATTTTGTAGATTTCTAAAACAAGTGGATGGTTATGTGAAGACCTTCACAGAGAAACATTACACAACAAATCCAAAGACCGGATCTTCAAAACTTGACATGTAAGAGCGTACCTTAGCTTGACATCTTTCGAAGACAGAAGGTTCATTAGTTCAGCAAATGCTTGAAACTTGGTCATATTAGATGGTGACGCCGGTAAGAGCTCATTGAATCCATAAGATGTTACGCACACAACACTCCTCTTCAAAAGCTTGATCCCTTTCTGAACTGCAGTATGCAACTCTAGATTTTGCACAGAGCTACTTCCATATCTTGGGCTGTTATCATAGCTATCTCCAGGCCTATCTTCTCCAATGCTTTCAATAGTTGAAAACCCCATGATACTGGTTCCTTTATCAGAAAAAGTATGTTCATTTGATGAACTACTGCCATTTGCCATAATAACCAAAGGGTATTCTCCACTGTTGATGACATACAAAAACAGAATTTTATTTAAAAAAACAGGAAAATTACTTGACTTTCTCCACCTCACAAATCCAACATGAGTAAGATGCACACTCAAAAATCACCAAACTTGCCTCTTTGAGCAGCTGGCATCCCAATATGAGGATCGCTGCCAATTGCTTGAAAATGAACCCTGACATGAGAAGGAAACAAACAGGATTTAGACCGACTCTTCCAGCAATAACAGTTTGATTGAATCATAGAGCAAAACAGCAGCAAAGGCCACAGCGTGTGCCAGCAAGAAATACAAATAGAACTTTGTTGCTAACAGCGACCCGAAAATGATGTCAGACATGCCAAACGTACAAATAGCTCGCATTCAAAAACCGTAAGTATGTCAGGTCATTTTATGCCACACAGCTTGCAGGTAAACCTACAATAACTGGCAACAGCCATTCCGAAATCTCACAAACGTCATTGACCATGCCGTCAAGGGCCTGTGATACCTAAAGAGCCAAATTCCAGAATTGTGCAGCATAATGTATGGTACATGTAAAACGGTTCCAAGGCAGCATAATGTATGGTACATGTAAAACGGTTCCAAGGCTTCGTCCCGGGAAACAAACCTTGGACGATGAGCCTTGAAAGCAACACACTATTCCGGATCTCTACAGAGATAATGCACAGTCCACCCTCCTCTCGGGACATAATAATGGTACACTAGTGAGCTTCACGGCAAGTATCTCTAGACCCATGAGAACAACCACTAAGTAAGTTCGCACTAAACGCCGTATTCGTGACAACTCGTCACTGCAAAGTCCAACAGGAGGCAGTAAATCAGGCTGTTGCTAAAAGAACCTGACTGAACGTCAAAACTCTGCCTACCGGTGGCAAATGCATAAGAGGACCAATGGCAAAGCTTCCTCCAAATGGACTATTAAAACCGACTCAAACTGCTGCTGGTGATACATCAATACCCACATGAAAACCGAAGTATCTACACGGTTGGTCCCATGCACACCCCATTGGCACTACTCAACTCCTACCAAAAAACCAAAGAAGTTGTGCCAGTTGATCACAGCACCACTGGCCAAGCAAAAGGTAGTTACTCCATAGCTTGCAAGGAGAGCTTGCTTGTGCAGCCAAGAGAAATAAGAGCGCAGTGTGTGTATGCCATAATGCCTTGCACGCATGAAGTGGAAAGGGACAATCAAACAAAATTCATCAGGCTTAGAAAAATTAACTATCTTTAGATCCTCAGTTATATGATATTCATTAAATTTGGATGCCAGATAGGACTCCTAATAAAGAGAACATAATTGAACATACTCTGAAACGCCCTTCGTGTAGAAGAGGAGCACAAAGATAGTGGGCTGCAAGGTGTACAAGCTGGAGCATGTATCTGCAAAAGGAAATTTTTTGACAAATAATCATTTTTCCACCCAAGGCTATTATTATGAACAGGAAAACACTGCAGTTCAGCACCAAGTGCAATACTAATTAACATGAACAGAATGTGAAGTCCAACAAACTGTTAAAAGTTATGCCATTTGTTAAGTAAACACGCATCAAAATTACCCTAGCGACGATCCCAGGTCTTCTTTAGTGACTGACTAAGGATCATCCCGTATTGGTAGTCGAGCCCCACAAATTGTCCATAGCTGTGTGGTGCTCAAGTTGCCTCCCACACTGGAAGAGGACTATGCAAAATGAATGCAAAGAATCAACACAGACAGATAAATCAAACAACCGAATACTGACTCTTTGTAAGTAACAAAAGGAATTACCATGACTTTGAGTGGAAAAATTTTGCAAAGTTGACGGAAGAATGATCTTCTCCTTTGCTGGAGCTCCGTGTTTATGTTTGCCTGCGAAAAGAAATCTTTCAAGAGTCAAGAAGTGAGCCAAAGGTCATATTACAACAGCAACAATAGCTTTGCAGACATAACTAATTGCAAACTATGGGTACGAGCAACATCTGATTGATGTTGTCCCAGCTGCTCCACCTGCTTCTTGGCCAACTGCAGTTTCAGAAAAATGGTCAGTGCCAGGAGAGAGCTTTGCAGTCAAAAACTAATAAACTAGTGAAAAAGACTTCAAACCTGTGCTGATGCTATAGCAAGATTATGTGATTGTGCATCTAAAACCTGCTGTTTCTTGCTTAGCTCTTCTTTACCTGAGTAGCAGAGCCAAAGCTTAAAGCAAATCAAACTGCTAAGCCCCAGTCTTTATCCTGAAAAGCGCACAAAACGGCCTCTGAAACCATACCTTTTTTAAGTTCATTCTCACAATCTCTCAATTTCTCCTTCAGTTTAGAGATGCGATCATTATGGATGAGGCTCCAATGATGCTGTTGATCAGCTTCATGCTGATATAGGTAATTTGTAGTTAGTAGTCAAACAACAAGTTTAATTTTGAGTTGTGCAAAATATTTCAAAAAACATTGGAACAAAGAAGCCTCCTCACATTCACTATATTTTCAGGGAACACTGCATCCAAGGCATCTGCCCCATAGAGGGCATGCCTTCCATACCCTAGAGGCATCCAGCAGAAGTGCACCCCACTTCACAAATCCTGGAGAGAGAGAGAGAGAGAGAGAGAGAGAGAGAGAGAGAGAGAGAGAGAGAAATGAAATAAAATGAAATGAAATGTTATATTAACGTCTTCAAGAGGCCAAAGTGACCTATGAGACCAAAAAGTTACAATCGGTGAATCTGATACGATGTCTGAGTACAGAAAGTACAAAGAACTGAAAAACTGAAACTGAGAGACAGCCAGTGTAGTTTGTTGTTTCTTGATTAGAGTGGGCATGCATGATGGGTTTGTGATGTGGGGGGCAATTGCCCAATTTCCAGGGTCACACCCCTTTTTTCAGGACTCGCAGACAGATTTGGTCTTCATGCTTACTTCACTGGGATATAGACCGAGCATTCCATATACAAGTCATTAGTTGGACCTCTACCAGCAGGATAGACTTTTTGCTAAGATCTTCAGCATCTCTCTCTGGACCATGTGGAAGGCCCGTTTTGCTCACATTCTGGGCTCTCAGTCTTCTCCTACATCCACCACTGTGACAGCTATTTGGATAAAGCTGATACATATTCTTCGCAACCGGTGGGATACTTCAGAAGGCTCCTTCAGGGCAGCGGAGAGGTGAAGATATTTCTTCAGACATGGGCGAGATCTTCAATTCTTTTCAACCTCGACCATGGTCACATCACATGGCATTATGCACCTTCCCAGTGGTTCATTTTGCATGCGTAGCCTCACATTGTTATCTTTGTTTTGCACATCCTCTGGGTGATAGGCCATTGAGCATCTCCAATTGTCTCTTCTGTATACTGTATTTTTGGCCCCAAGAGAGAGAGAGAGAGAGAGGAAAAGAACTGTAGAGAGAGAAGATGGAGAGAGTGTGGACAACCCTACGGGGCACAGCTTCGCAAACTCGAGAGTATGAGGCTCTACATGAGTGCTACAAGATCTCAAAATCAGCCCCCTCTCCCTATATAAGGGGTCAAATAAAAAGCCCGACCCAAATCCTAATACCCCACGAGTCACGACCCATAAATCTGAGAAAACTGTGAAAGTGTTTAAGGATTTAGCTCCGATCTAGTACTCCACACAAACTTACTTCACTTGAAAGAACTGAACTAACCTGAATGAAACCCAAATCCTAATACCCCACAAGTCACGACCCATGAATCTAAGAAACTGTGAAAAACTGTCAGGTGCAGCGGAAGTGTTTAAATATTAGGCTCCGATCTAGTACTCCACACAAACACAAGGTCACTTTACTTCACTTGAAAGAACCGAACTAACTGAATGAGAGAGAGAGAGAGAGAGAGATACGACTCTACATGTCGAATTCCAGCCACCCTCAAGGGCCCGATTGCTTTGTTGCCAGAGCCAATACTTGCTTTATTACTTGCATCAATGTTGATACAATGATGCTAAATGCTAAGATCTGAGATGCTAATGGGTACTTGATGCAGATGCTTGGTACTGTTGAGAAACTGAAGGGTACTACGGAAGATGCTGAGAGGTATTGCGGGGTACTTTGGTACAGCTGGTACTTGGGTACTAAGGACATGAGGGTCCTGGCTAGGGAGAAACCAAGCAAACCTGCGAGGCCCTGACGATGTCTGGAACTGCAAAAGCAATGAGACAAGAGCATGATCAAACAAAATTGTGGCTGGCCAAATGGTAATCGTGCCTCCCAGTGAGGCAACTTGTTATGTCCCGCTCATAGGAGAGGGGATCTAGCCTAGGCACTGTCAGGATGAGTGTCCGGGCGGACGTAGTGTGAATCCGGCCAGTGTGGCCAGCAATTATTATAAAAGGGAGACCAAGGCCTCATTTGT
This sequence comes from Adiantum capillus-veneris, assembly GCF_014529385.1. NCBI lineage: Eukaryota > Viridiplantae > Streptophyta > Polypodiopsida > Polypodiales > Pteridaceae > Adiantum > Adiantum capillus-veneris. Next base: position 123,891,371 of record NC_140953.1, read on the forward strand.
CGTTACCGACCTCCACTGGCAGAGTGCCAGTGGTTAGCCTATGAGGCTAGGAGTGCGCGAGGTCACTCGAGGAGGTGAGGCCGGGTGGTATGGGACGCTCGGTCTTCGAGGTGCACGGCTACGTCCTCGGACGCTGGGCCCCAGCACGGGGGAGCTGCCGGATGGTGGCTATGGTCGGGTACTTCGTCCGACGAATGTGTAGGCGGTCCGTGTGGCCAGGAGATCCACTCCGCGCGTTCGTTTCATGGTATCAGAGCCGGCTTGGCTACGAAATGGACCGTGTGTACACCTACAGATGGGTTCAAGTCGGGAACCGTAATTTTTAGTAATTAATCGCTGAAATTGCTTGTTTTTTCTTCTCGTTACACCTACAGATGGGTTCAAGTCGGGAACCGTAATTTTTAGTAATTAATCGCTGAAATTGCTTGTTTTTTCTTCTCGTTTGCATTTTTGCAGGTGAAATTGGCACTCTTTTGCTGATTTTTGACAAAAATCAGCGATTTGGCAGGTGGAAGTGCTGAAAATTTCAAGCTTTTTATTAAATTTACAGAGTTTCAAACAGAAATCAGATTTTCTACTCTGCTGGCGCTTTTACTGATTTTTTGTATTAAAATCAGAGTTTATATAGAAAAGAAAGACAGAGCATCTGCTTTCGTAAATCTCTAAGAGGAAGAGAGAAATAAGGAGTATTTGCTTCTTTCCGTCTCTGCTGCCTCCAGTGTGGAGTGGAGAGAGAAAGAAAGAAAGAAAGAAAGAAAGATTTTTAACGTCTATGTCAGGCCGAAATCGGCCTATGAGACAAATCAAATGTACATGGTGTGTATGTCATCCGTCTATCGGAAAGACAAATGAAACAAAACTGATACAAAACTGAACTGAATGTAGGTAGTGGAGTATCTGAGGAGGGATGGAGCTCTATCTCTAGGGGTATATGCATGTCTATATGCTCAAGGTAGTACAATCATGAGAATGCATCAAGCTATCTAGCTCCATCCTGTACTAATGGGGGGATGTAAGATGTGGTACATGGGCGGGTCTGGTGCCAAGGCTACCCGGATGAAAGCTGTCGGGTCGGCCCTCATCTGAGCCACTCGCTCCTCAGTGGCACGGCGCTCCCGGGCTCGGATCTCCTCGATCTGTCGGTGGTGGGAGCTCGCGCCCCTGTAGCCTGTGACTCGTGGTCGTCGTCTAGCTCGGTTCACCTCCGCCTGTGGGAGTGTCACTCCCCTCTGAGTGTCTGGTGAGGGAGGGGCGGAAATCCTCTGAAAGAAGTCTGTGAGCTGCGACTGTCTCCCCTCTGTCTGTGTAGCTGTGTGTGGCTGTAGTAGTGTGTCCCGATGGCTCTGTATCTCTAGTAAGAAACGTCCGAGCTGTCTCTGATCTCGAGATTCCATGATCTCTCGGAGAGTGGGCTGTCCTCTGAATAAGGCCTCATACCTGCCTCTGATCTCAGTGTATGCTCTGCATCTACATACAAAGTGCTCCTCACTCTCCACCTCCTCTGTGCAAGCTCTGCAGATTCGCTCCTCCCTGGGAACACCAGTATGTCTCCCGATCTCAATCTCTAACCTGTGTGAAGCCACTCTCAGCTGACCAATCGCCACCCGTGAGCTATGTGGCATATATGTGTCCATGTAGCGTGGTCTCTGTATGAACCCCCCAGACAATATGGTGAGAAACTGGTCTCTGTAATCTGACATCCTCGTCCCCAAGCCAGGTGCCTCCCAGACTCTCCTAGTGTATAGCTGCCACAGATCCTATCTCAATACCAAGTTCCTCTCACTGCGAGAGAGGTGAACATATGGTGAGTGGGGGTCGTACTGGAATGGTGGTAGGCTCTCCATGTCAAGACCGTGTCCCTCAAACCATGCTCTGACCTGTGAGTACCATGCTCTCTCATGCCCATTCTCTGATAGCTGTATAGCTGCCTCAAATGCTCTACGAGTAAGTCTGTCAAGAGGTAGCTCTCTCATCCTCTGGATGAAGCAAACTGTCTGGAATAGTGCCTCTACAACCATAGGTGGTGTGGCGAGCTCGGCTCTAATAATGTCATGTGGCACTGTCTTCTTGCTGCGGAGCAAGCGTGAGATCATACATACCTGTGGTCTCTCAAGCTGTTCCTCCCGCTTCGATTCTCTCTCCACGCGTCAATCGTAGGCTCTCTCAGCCTTCCAATTCTCTTGCGCTACCCTTTATCTTAATAAAGGCCAGGACACTTTGGGGTTTTTTTTAAGTATGGTATGGAACCACTTACAAAGAGTGAGTTTTTGCAGAAAAACTCAGTTTTCAGCCCTCTGCTTCTCTCCCATCGCTCCTCTCTATCACCCGCTTGCACTCCCGTGCTCCTGCCAACGCTCATGCCAACGCGTAGAGCTCTTCACACTATAACTTTTCGCGATCGAAAAGTGCAAAAAAGGGTCCAGTTTTGCATGAAACTTCTAGTTTTTCACGGATTTCGCCATGAATTTCTCCAGCTCGGATGCGCAGCGTGATGATGCGCCAAGTAGCATTCAAATTCCGTTCACACATGCTCAATACACATGGATTACAAGCACTTTCCAGAGCTTCGACCAGCGTATTACCACTCTGGAAAACGTGAACGTTCAGACGAACATTCGCTTGACCTCTCTCGAAGGGGCCATGCAAGGGTTTAACGCCCAACTTCTTGCTCTGGAAAATACGGCTCAGTCGACGACTGCGCGTATTTTCGAGGGCGAAACCCATCTCCAGCAACTGCGGACGCATGTTGCTGCTTTTGGGCATTCACAGGGTGGTCCAACCGCTACGATTCCGTACAAAACCACAAATTTCTCACGAGAAGAGAAAGAATGTACGCAATTGGCCATAAATAACTGGCTTCACCAGTGGACCACATATTTCGATCTCCATGGAGAGCATGATGAAATGAAGAATTCAAACGATTCCTCTTTATCTGTGCAGTAAGAGGCTTACATGGTGGCGCGACATGACAGAGAAGCCTACGACGTGGGCTGACTTTTGTGTGAAATTCAAGAAGGATTTCGCCAAAATGGATCCTCTGAAAGCTTACGCCAAACTGCAGAATCTTTCGATGAAAGCTCTATCTTTTGGTAAGTACACAACGGCTTCCAAAGAAGCACTCACCTTCTGTAAGGTGGATTCTACGCACGCTGTGCAGATGTACCTGTTGGGATTACATGAAGATTACTGTTGGGCCTTAACCAAGGACAAATCCCCGACTGATGTCGAGGATACAGTGGCAAAGGCCAGGACATTCCATTTGATAAATGGAGAGAATTATGAGAAGAAAAGAAGTTCAGACCATCAATCCAGTGAGGGCGCTTCGAGGAAGCGACCCCGATTCCAGCAAAAGTCCAAATCACCGTTGAGACCTTCTCAGGAGGAAGAAAGCCAAAAATGCTTCAGTTGCTGATGCAATGAAGAAGGGGGCTTGCTTCGGATGTGGCCAGACAGGTCACCAAATCAAGGATTGCCCAAGAAGAAGACAAAGAAACCGCAAGGTCGTCCTTCGGTTCAAATTCACAAGATCTCAGGTAACTCTCATGTCATTCAAGTTGAAATCCATCATTTAACGCACAATTCATGCACTAAGTGTTTGATGAGCACGATCTTCTCTGTTTCCCCGGGAAGATCAACGCTCACGATGTGACTGTACTCCTTGATAATAGAAGCTTACACAATTTTGGGGATGCAAAATTGATGCAAAAACTGAGCCTACAAACAAGGGACAGTGACCATGAGTATCACGTGAAGATGGCTCGTGACGAGGATACGAATGTCAGATGGTTCCATATTTGTCGCTCGAGCTAGCTGATTACAAAGAGAACCTAGATTTCCACATCATGCGCCTAGATCGAGCAGATGTTATTTTAGGAATTCCATGGTTTTATGATAAACAAGACTCATTGTATACAAATTATGTACATCACTCTCTTGTTTTTGTTAATCAAGACATGCCTCATGTATCTGTGTCGCTTTGTAATTAGATTTCTATAAATAATGATTTTGCAATACCAGTTATTACTGCTTTGGAAATGTATAAAGATACAAAGTCTTCTGATGTTGACTTTTATCAATGTGTACCCTCTGTCAACATCAATGTGTACCGTCTGCTTGGTTTGATTCATTAGTGCTTGGTACTTCTGTCACTGAATTTCGTAAAAATGTTTCATGTTCTTCTGTTGAACTTGGGGATTCCAATGAATCCAACCTTATCTGAGAAATCATGACTGATTTCAAGGATGTTTTTCCTGATGATCTACCTCCTAGCTTGCCGCCTTCGAGAGGAGTAGATCACGGTCTTGAGTTGGTGGCTAGTAGTCGACCCTTCTCAAAGCAACCCTATCAGTTTAGTAAAACCGAGCAAGACGAGATTCACAGACAGCTGAAAGATTATTTCGACAGGGGTTTTGTTCGGCCAACTAAATCCCCGTGGGAAGCGTCAGTGTTACTTTCTCGAAAGAAGGATAACACTATACGCTTCTGCATGGATTACAAGGGGTTGGATAAGCTTACTGTCAAGAATAAGTATCCGCTACCACACATGGACGATCTGATAGATCGGCTCGATGGAGCGTTGTATTTTACGAAGATACGCCTACGATCAGGCTATCATCAGATACGGATCAAACTGGAAGATGTTTCTAAGACAGGTTTCCATACGCGTTATGTTCACTATGAGTTTTGGTCTTGCCTTTTGGTATGACCAATCCTCCAGCTACGTTTCAGCAGATGATGAATGATTTACTGAGACCGTTTTTAGGCAACTTCGTTGTTGTATTTCTTGATGACATCTTGATCTACAGTCGAAGTTTGTCTGAGCATTTAGCGCATATACGCGCTGTTCTCGAGGTACTAAAAACTGAGAAGCTTTATGCTAAGGCTTCCAAGTGTAAATTCTTCGAGAAAGAGCTTCTGTATTTGAGTCACGTCATTACTCGCGATGGAATTCGCGTCGAGCTTGAAAAGTTATATAAAGTGCGAAATTGGCTAAGAATGTGCGCCAAATCCTTTTTAGGCTTTACAAGATTCTTTCGCAAATTTATCAAGGACTACTCCAAAGTTGCTGCTCCGCTTACGCAACTTTTAAAAGGAGGAGTGAAAGGAGCGAAGACTTTGGGTCCTCACCGTAAAGGTAAACCCCCTATGGTCAGGAATGAGCGTCTCAACGAGAGCTTTCGGACACTAAAGCACTTGGTGACTACTGCGCCAATATTGCACATTGTGGATCCTAGCAAACCGTTTGTGGTTGAAACGGATGCTAGTGATTATGTCATTGGTGCGGCGTTATACCAAGATGGACGTCCTGTTGCGTTTGAAAGTAAGAAACTTTCTGACGCTGAGATGCGTAATCCAACGTATGAGAAGGATCTTTACGCTGTAGTCCACGCCTTGAGGAAATGGCGGCACTACTTGTATGGCTCTACGTCTGTTGCATGGACAGACCATCACTCTTTGCGCTATGTCTGTGATCAGGGTGATCTCAGAGGCCGGAAGGCTAGATCGGTTGAACTTATGCAAGAGTTTGACTTTGAGATCCGTTACAGGAAATGATCCAGCAATCAAGTTGTCGATGCAATCATCAGGATTCTTGAGGTTAATGCCTTGTCTACAATTGAAATCTCGACAAATTTCTCTCTCTCTCTCTGTGAGGGCTATGACGTTCCGATGGCTATTTTAGCAAGATATGGAACGAGGTTGAAGCGGGGCATGACTCGTGTACAAGCTTGGGTGGTCCGGAGACCCAAGTGAATCGTGCTGGAGAGATGAGATAGCAACAATATTCCATTAGAGGTGGACTATTGTTCAGAAATGGAAAAGTCTGCGTGCCGAAAATCAATGAGGTTCAACAAAGGATTTTGTTCGAATGCCACGATAATCCTAGCGCTAGGCACCCAGGCATCCAAAGAACTTTGGCTTTGGTCAAGAGATATTTCTATTGGCCAAGGATGTGCTCTTACATAGAGAGCTATGTGAAGAGATGCGCTCAGTGTCACTTCAATAAGGCAGAGCGCCTTAAGAAAGCTGGCCTGCTACATCCATTGGAAATCCCAGATGCCAAGTGGCAAAGTATTTCCATGGACTTCATCATTGGTTTGCCAAATACTAGTCGGGGCAATGAAGCCGTTTGGGTTGTGGTCGATAGACTTAAAAAAATGGCGAATTTATTCCAACGAAATCGACGGTAGAAGGCCATGAGTTGGCAGTTTTATTTGTCGATCAGCTTTCTAAGCTGTATGGTCTACTAGAGGATATCGTCAATGATCGAGATACTAAGTTCACTGGCCGATTTTGGCGAGATGTGTTTGTTCATCTTTAGACGAAGTTGAGTATGTCATCTTCTGACCATCCTGAGTCCGATGGACAAACTGAGAGGATGAATCAAGCATGCGAGGACATGTTGAGAGCCTATGTCTCTCACCGGCAGTCTGATTGGGAAAGGTATCTTCAACAATTAGAGTTTGCTTACAATAGTAGCAAGCATTTTGCTACTGGTGTATTGATTCGAGCCTAAATCCCCGATTGCTATTGGCTTAGAGAAAGTCAAGGAACGCCAAGCTCATGATTTCTTGTATGACATGCAAGAAATGCTCGAATTGGCTAAGGATAGTATAAGAACGGCTCATGATCGAGTCACTACTTATACTAACCAAAAGAGATCTCCAAGGACTCTAGATGTGGGACAATGGGTCTATCTGAAGATACCCAAGGATTCCAAGACAATACGAACGGAAAAGCATTATAAGCTTTCGGCTAGATATTGTGGTCCATTCTTGGTCACAAAGAAAATTGGCCAAGTTGCCTATAAATTGGCTCTTCCTTCGGATGTCAGTGTACATTAGGTGTTTCATGTCAGCTGCCTGAAAGAAAAATTAGCGAAGCCAACATTGTTGTGCCTATCGAGGAAAAGATATGCAAATTGAGTATATTCCTCAAGAATTAGAGAAATTTTTAGATCATCGTACCCGTCATTTGCGCCAAAAGGCTTATGACGAGTACTTAATTAAATGGAAGGGTCAATCTGAAAGGTTTGCTACTTGGGAATCAGTTAGAGCTTTGAAAGCACAGTATCTCCACTTCATTGATGAGGACATCAATGGTTCTTAAGGGAGGAAGTATGTTATGTCCCGCTCATAAGAGAGGGGATCTAGCCTAGGCGCCGTCGGGATAGACGTCCAGTGTCCGGACGGACGTAGTGTGAATCCGGCCAGTGTGGCCGACCATTATCATAAAAGGGAGGCCAAGGCCTCATTTGTAGTTATCGACCCCCACTGGCAGAGTGCCAGTGGTTAGCATGTGAAGCTAGGAGTGCGCGAGGTCACCTCGAGAAGGTGAGGCCGGGTGGTATGGGACGCTCGGTCTTACAGGTGTACGCCTACGTCCTCACACGCTGGCCCCAGCACGCGGGAGCTGTCAGGTGGTGGCTATGGTTGTAAGGTGCAGCCAAAGTGAATGTTGAACTTTGCTTAAGATGAGACAATCTCGGATTGCTTCCCGATGCCTTGTGCGACGGAAGAAACGAGCTTACTTCGCCCAGATGTTGTTCTTGAGTAGAGACTCAGGAGAGGCATGGCGATTCTTCCATGAGCACTCCCCTTCCCTAGTGATTACTTCTCCTGATGTGTGGGGCCAGTATGCCTCGTCGTTATATACGGTTCCTGGACAGGACCCCCTTCCAGATCCTACAGAGCCATGCCCACCTACCAGCACCTTCTTTACCACTGAAATGGTAAAGAGAGCAATTGACAGGATGAGGACCAGCAGGGCATATGATCATGATGGTCTAGTAGCAGAGCACTTTACACATGCTAGAGATATGTTGGTAGAGGTTCTTGCAATGTTGTTCAATCATGCCATGTGTGAGGGGTTACCAGAGACTTGGAGATTGTCTACTATTGTGCCTATCTTCAGAGCAGGTGATTCTACAGAGCTTGGGAATTACCGCACTATTATGGTTGGGCACACATGGCAAGGTTGTATGCATCCATTCTTGAGCAACAATTGAGTAATTGGGTAGAGGGTGAGGGTGTACGAGCAAAGGGCCAGGCTGGTTTTAGGAGGGGTTTCTCCACTCTTGATCATATTCTGACACTCAGAGCCATCATTGAGGAGGGCAGGTCAATGGGAGACGGATTTATTGTAGCTTTGTGGATTTCCGCAAAGCATTTGACATGGTACCGGGAGCTCGATTGATGCGCAGACTGCAGGAGATGGGGGTGTCCATAGTGTTGATTTGGGGGATTATGGCTCTATACAGATCAGTGATAGGACATATACACACTTCGGAGGGGATATCTGATTTAGTTCACTCCACCATTGGGGTGAAACAAGGCTGCCCCTGTCTCCTACTCTATTTGGTATGTATGTTGATGAGGTGTCTGATTACATTGACAGAGAGGGTGAAAGAGGTGCCCAGCTGGCAGGGACGTGGATCCCATTGTTGTTATATGCTGATGATATTGTGTTGATCTCTGACTCACCAGAGGGTATGCAGCGACAGTCAGATGCATTACACAAATTTGCAGAGGATAGTAAATTGTTTGTAAACCTTGGTAAAACCAAGGTTATGGTGTTTAACACCACACCACAGTGGATCAGGAGATCAGCACCAACTTTCACATATGGTCAAGAGATTGTAGAATATACACATGCATACACTTACCTTGGGGTTGTCTTCACTGGTGCCGAGGTTTTCTTTGGGGAGAGCAACAGAGACTAGACTGACTAAAGCTTTTGCGGCCTTAGGAGGCTTGGAGAGGATGTGTTCGCAAGTTCAGTTCCACGAACCTCGGACAAAGTTATGGCTCTTTGATACCTTAGTAGCCTCAGCTATGTTGTATGGGTGCAGACATGGGGACCTTCTGTAGGCCGGGATAGTTGGAGACGTATGGAGAGGCCCTTGGTATCTATGATCTCTCGACTGATCAAAGCCAAGGCCTCCGTACCCCACGCTATCATTCGAGCAGAGCTAGCTGCCCCTCCTATGGAGATTGAGCCGCTTACCAGATCAGTCTCCTTTGTGCACAGCTTGTGGGATACTACTAGAGACAGATATGCTAGATTGGCCCTCGAGTCTTCCACACAGTTAGCTCTTCAAGGGGACACTTCATGCTGGTATGCACAGATGACATCATGGTTTTAGATGCATGGTTTCACCATGGATAGGCTGCCCCCTTTCCAGTACTCTCTTCAGGCACCCTCGATGTCTCTTACACGGGTGGAGATTACTAGACTCATTCGCCAGGACCTGATCCAGCTGGTGTTATGTCCCGCTGATGGGAGAGGGGATCCAGCCTAGATGCCGTCGGGATGGGCATCCAGTGTGTGGCCGGCCATTATTATAAAAGGGAGGCCAAGGCCTCATTTGCAGTTATCGACCCCCACTGGCAGAGAGCCAGTGGTTAGCCCGCCAGGCTAGGAGTGCACGAGGTCACCTCGAGGAGGTGAGGCTAGGTGGTATGGGACGCTCGGTCTTACAGGTGCACGCCTACGTCTTTGGACACTAGCCCCAGCACGGGGGAGCTACGAATGGTGGCTATGGTCGGGTGGTTCGTTCGACGTGTGTCTTTAGGCAGTCCGTGTAGCCAAGAGATCCACTCACTCTGTTCGTTTCATGGTATCAGAACTGGCTTGGCTACGGAAAGGATTGTTTGCACACCTACGGGCTCGTTAGAGTCGAATAATTACCATTTCATGCAATTTTTGATGAACTAACTGTTTAACTGATCATTTTCTTCTCATGAGCATGTTTGCAGGTGAAATTTAATGTGCTTCTCGCTGATTTTTGACAAAATTCAGCAATTTGGCAAGCGGAAGTGCTGAAATTGGCGTATTTTTATTGCTTTTGCTGATTTTTAATGAAAATCAGTGATTTATTTATTCATTTGCTGACTTTAGACTAAATTCAGCGAATAAAAGTTCTAATCTTTCTCTGTACTCCTCTTCTGAGTAAGTTACACAGAGAGAGAGAGAGAGAGAGAGAGAGAGAGATACCTCTCTCCGTGTGCTTATTTGGATGTGCAGGGAACAATAGAAGAGAGATAGAGAGCTCTTGAATCTTTGTGCTGCAGAAGAGGAGAGGGAGTGGTTGAGCAAGAAGAGAGAGAGAGCCAGCGTGGCTTTTCTTGTGTGGTTTACACAAGCGGGCACACGCCAAGATTTTTCTCTCCCTCCTCTATGTGTCATCTGCTGCCCACTCGTTGCATGCGTTCAATTTCTTTCATCGCTGGCAGCTTTGCGTTGGAGTTTTTTTTAACACTATGTGCTGGGAAGTTTAATAAGCGGCCCTTTTATTTTAAGTGGCCTGGTCACTTGGGGTTTTTTTTAAGTAAGGTCTGAAATGTGTGCTTTATTAAAACTCACTTACAGAGACTTGTAAGTTGGCAGAGAATTGAGATTTTGGACTCTCCTGCTTCTCTCCCGAGCCTGCTCTCTCTCATCTGTTCGCGCTCCCGCACCCTTGTCGTCACCTGCAGGCCTCTGTATGCTCCCGTTGACTCGGTCGAGTGTAGAATTTCATCTTTTCCTGACGCGAAAAATCCGAATTCAATCGAATTTTGATGTTTCTCTGAGTTTCCCGCAATGCAGTCCTCCAGTTTTGATTTACCAGACGAAGGCACTCCAGGTAAGAAATTATTTTCTGTTTTTGCGTGGCATTCTCATGGAATACCAACATTAATATTTGTCATCTCGAGGGGCTTTATATAGCCTTTTGATACTCATATTTTGCTCCCGAAAAGACAGCTTAGTCGACGACTGTGATGTTTTCCGTGAACAGATTTGAAAGTCGACAATTGCCGATGCAAATTGCCGATAATGCGCGTCCACAGGTTGGACGAATCACTCAATTCTCTGCCGAGGAGAATGTGTACAGAGGTTGCAATAAATTATTGGCTTCGCCAATGGACAATTTATGTTGATTTCCATATAGCATCAGATGCACAAAGGATGGAGATGCTTCCTCGGTACTCAGAAAAACCCGCGACGTGGGTTGATTTCTGTGCGAAGTTCTTTGATCACTTCGCCAAAAGAAAAAGAGATCCGTTGAAGGCATATGCTAGGCTTCAGAGCCTGTCGATGAAAACAATGTCATTCGACCAATATACTACCGCCTTCAAGGAAGGCCTCTGCCTTAGTAATTTGGACTCCGAACATGCTATCCACATGTATATCCTCGGCCTACATGAGGAGTACCGTTGGGCATTACTCAGAGGTAAACCTACGACAGATGTCGAAGATGTTGTGGCTAAGGCCACAATGCTCTACAAGATAAGAGAAGAAAGTAATATTGTACCCACCCATCCACCGACAACCTTTCCAGCAATTAACATCCAAATATTTGGTAAGCTCATTTCAATTTGAAATCCATCATTTAGCGCACAGTTCATGCACTAACTATATGTTTAGCACCAAAGTGTTTGATAAGCACAATCTTCTCCGTTTCCCCGAGAAGATCAATGGTCACGACGTGACTGAACTCCTTGATAATGGAAGCTCACACAATTTTGTGGATGCAAAATTGGTGCAGAAATTGAGCCTGCAGAAGCGGGACAGTGACCATGAGTATCGCGTAAAGATGGCTCATAGCGAGGATACGGATGTATGGAATCGGATGGTTCCGGATTTGTCACTCGAGCTAGCTGATTACAAAAAGAACCTGGATTTCCACATCATGCGCCTGGACAGAGCAGATGTAATTCCATGGTTTTATGATAAACAAGACTCATTGTATATAGACTATATACATCACTCTCTTGTTTTTGTTAAGCAGAACATGCCTCATGTATCTGTGTCGCTTTGTAATCAGATTTCTGTAAATAATGGTTTTGCAATACCAATTGTTACTGCTTTGGAAATGTATAAAGATACAAAGTCTTCTGATGTTGACTTTTATCAATGTGTACCATCAGCTTGGTTTGATTCATTAGTGCTTGGTACTTCTATCACTGAATTTCGTAAAAATGTTTAATGTTCTTCTGTTGAACTTGGGGATTCTAACGAATCCAACCTTATCCGAGAAATCATGACTGATTTCAAGGATGTTTTTCCTGATGATCTACCTCCTGGCTTGCCACCTTCGAGAGGAGTAGATCATGGCATTGAGTTGGTGGCTGTTAATAAGCCCTTCTCAAAGCAACCCTACTGGTTTAGTAAAACTGAGGAGGACGAGATTCAGTGGCAGCTGAAAGATTATCGCGACAGGGGTTTTGTTCGGCCAAGTAAATCCCCGTGGGGAGCGCCAGTGTTACTTTCTCGAAAGAAGGATAACACTATGCGCTTCTGCGTGGATTACAAAGGGTTGAATAAGCTCACTGTTAAGAACAAGTATCCACTCCCACGAATGGACGATCTGATAGATCGGCTCCATGGAGCGTTTATTTTACAAAGATAGACCTGCGATCAAGCTATCATCAGATACGGATCAAACTGGAAGATGTTCCCAAGACAGGCTTCCATACGCGTTATGGTCACTACAAGTTTTTTGTCTTGCCTTTTGGTTTGACCGATGCTCCAGCTACGTTTCAACAAATGATGAATGATCTGCTGAGACCATTTTTAGGCAGCTTCATTGTTGTATTTCTCGATGATATCTTGATCTACAGCCGAAGTTTGTCTGAGCACCTAGCGCATATACGCGTTGTTCTCGAAGTACTGAGAACTGAGAAGCTTTATGCTAAGGCTTCTAAGTGTGAATTCTTTAGGAAAGAGCTTTCGTACTTGGGTCACATCATTACTCGCGATGGAATTCGCATTGACCCTGAAAAGTTGGATAAAAATTGGCCCATTCTGAAGAATGTGCGCCAAGTAAAGTCCTTTTTAGGCTTTACTATCACAAAGTGAAGACGTGGCGGACAGCAGAAACCCTAAAATTCCTGCAAACCCTAATTTCTGCCAAAAACCCTAATTTTCGAAAATCGCAGAGGCTTTTTTTTTTTTTTTAAACAAAAAAAAATGATGAGCGACGCGAATCTTGCTTTTTCTCCATGCCATGAGAAAGAGAGAGAACTTGCTTTTTTTTTTAAAAAAAAAAGAGACTCTCTAAGAGAGAGAGAGAACTAATGCTTTTTATTTTTAAAAGCTTTTGGGGCTCTGCTTTTGGGCATCCCTTGTAACCTTTAAATTAGTGGTGAGGGCCTCACTTCTCAGAGCATCTGGACGCAGAGTCTGAGAGTGAAACCCTAGCCACTCTCTTGTACTTTGATTTGATTAATATAAAAAGAAATACCGAAAGGGGCGCCAGTCTTTGGGGCCAATATCTCTAGGCACGGAACTCCGCCGAGCCAGTGTACATCTATTGTGATCTGTGACTTGTTTTGAAGTGGTTATTTTGTGCTGTCGCGGTTGATTCTTGACTTGGAGTGTCCAAGTCTGTTACAATGGTATCAGAGCACGGCCGATTTCTCTTCTACGGGAAATCCAATCCCCGAACTTTTTTTTTTTTTAATGATGAGGGACGCGAATCTTGCTTTTTCTCCATGCCATGAGAAAGAGAGAGAACTTGCTTTTTTTTTTTTTTTTAAAGAGACTCTCTAAGAGAGAGAGAACTGATGCTTTTTATTTTTAAAAGCTTTTGGGGCTCTGCTTTTGGGCATCCCTTGTAACCTTTAAATTAGTGGTGAGGGCCTCACTTCTCAGAGCATCTGGACGCAGAGTCTGAGAGTGAAACCCTAGCCACTCTCTTGTACTTTGATTTGATTAATATAAAAAGAAATACCGAAAGGGGCGCCAATCTTTGGGACCAATATCTCTAGGCACGGAACTCCACCAAACCAGTGTACATCTATTGTGATCTGAGACTTGTTTTGAAGTGGTTATTTGGTGCTATCGCGGTTGATTCTTGACTTGGAGTGTCCAAGTCTATTACATTTACTGGATTCTTTTCCAAGTTTATCAAGGATTACTCTAAAAGTTGCTGCTCCACTTACGCAACTTTTAAAAGGAGGGGTGAAAGGGCCGAAGACTTTGGGTCCTCATCGTAAAGGTAACCCCCCTGTTGTCTAGAATGAGCGTCTCGACGAGAGCTTTCGGACACTAAAGCACTTGGTGACTACTATGCCAATATTGCACATTGTGGATCCTAGCAAACCGTTTGTGGTTGAAATTGATGCTAGTGATTATGCTATTGGTGTGGCATTATCCCAAGATGGACGTCCTGTTGCGTTTGAAAGTAAGAAACTTTCTAACGCTGAAATGAGTTATTCAACGTATGAGAAGGAGCTTTACGCCATAGTCCACGCCCTGAGGAAATGGCGGCACTACTTGTATGGCTCTACGTTTGTTGCATGGACAGATCATCACTCCTTGCGCTATATCTACGATCAGGGTGATCTCAGAGGCCGGAAGGCTAGATGGGTTGAGCTTATGCAAGAGTTCGACTTTGAGATCCATTATAGAAAAGGATCCAACAATCGAGTTGCCGATGCGCTTAGCAAGATTCCTAAGGTTAACGCCTTGTCTATGGCTGAAATCTCGACAGATTTCTATCTCTCTCTCCGAGGGCCATGTCGTTTCGATAGCCATTTTGGCAAGATATGGAACGAGGTTGAAGCGGGGTATGACTCGCGTATAGGCTTGGGTGATCCGGAGACCCAAGTGAGTCGTGCTAGAGAGACGAGATAGCGACAATATTCCATTAAAGGTGGACTCTTGTTCATCAATGAAAATGTCTGCGTGCCGGAAATCGATGAGGTTCGACAAAGGATTTTGTGCGAATGCCACGATGTTCCTATCGCTGATCACCCAGGTATCCAGAGAACTTTGGCTTTGGTCAAGCGATATTTCTATTGGCCAAGGATACGCTCTTACATAGAGAGCTATGTGAAGAGATGCGCCAGTGTCAAGTCAATAAGGCAGAGCGTCTTAAGAAAGCTTGCCTGCTACATCCATTGGAAATCCCAAATGCCAAGTGGCAAAGTATTTCCATCGACTTTATCGTTGGTTTGCCAAATACTAGTCGGGGCAATGACGCTATTTGGGTTGTGGTCGATTGTAACAAACTGCTGACGTGTCGACCTACTGAAGAACGGAGCTACCGGCCGAGGGGCCTAAACCCTAAGAAGAACAAGTAATAGAAGAAGTGTCACAAAGTGATGACGTGGTTGCCTGAGAGCAGAAACCCTAATCCTAATTTCTACCAAAAACCCTAACTGCTGAAACCCTAATTTTGAAAACCCTAACCCTAAAACCTACAAGCCCTACTTTTTGCGAGAAACCCTAACTGCTTAAACCCTAATTCTAGAAACCCTAACCCTAAAACCTGCAAACCCTAATTATGTTGCCAGAAACCCTAACCCTAACCCTAAGGGCAGATTTCCGCGTTTTGCGCTGGCTGATGATGTGGCAAGCTGTATGGATTTTCGTGATTTACGATGGCAGCTTTTGGCTTTGCTTTTGGACCAGAAGCTTTTGAGTTTTAAAAGCGTTTTATTGTAACTGCTTTTTAGGCCAAGGGCCTTTAAATATGAGGCTAGGGCTCATTCTCTGGCATGCTCCTAGAGAAGGTGCAGAGTCTGGAGTACCAGCTTGTACTTTGATGATGCAATATAAAGAAATACCGAAAGGGGCACCAAGGTTTGGGGCCAATACTCTCTGGGGTGGAATTCCGCCACTCAGTGTCGCGTGTCGTCTCTCTCTTTCAGTTCAATTGTTATTGAAGTGCTAAAAGTCTGTTCAGTCTGTTCTTTTCTATTGGCACGTGGTGCCCGCCTTGTGACGGTGGTATCAAAGCATCAGTCGTGTGCTTTTCTGAAAGCATACCGGTCCTACAAAAGAGCAGACAGAGCTGTTGGAACTTTAATCGAGGTATCTTCGCTCTCCAACCCGAGACTCCCACCCTTACTTCATCGCGCATCGGGCGCGCTCCCGTCTTCACTGCAGTGTCTTACAGGGCATAAGCCAATTAAGATCACTTGCAAGAGAAGGATCCACATTTGTTTCAAGTCACTGTTTTTTTTTCTCAAAAGCGGTGCCATGCAGATATTGATGTCTACAGCTACCAAGCAGCATACTCCAAGTACTTAGCAAGCTTTCAAGAAAATTTTTGCCCGAAGTTAAATGGTTTCTGACATCTTCCTTCGGAGTGCAACTTCTAGCAGAGTGAGGTATCCTGAAATGCTTACCATGGAAACCGTAGCAAATTATAACTTGAAATTTCTCGACATCTTTCAGTAGATGTCTCTTAACAAGTAGATGACCTTGGAGATCCAGTGTGATTGCTATCTTGGGACTACCATAGCCGCCAATGAAAACACTGTCTGTCCAAGAGCTGATGGACCATGCTGTGCTTGACTTCGACCTCATGGCAGGAACCTAACCCTAATTTTTGGTGCAGGTTTCAGGATGGAAAGTCAGTCGACTTTTTGAGCTCGACTGATGTCGAGATTGCTTTTTAAGTTTGAGTTCTGTTTGATCTTGTTTGGTGATCCTGTTTGGAATTTGTTTGAAATGGATGATATCTGTTTTGAACTTGTTTTGGTGCCGATTTGAATTGTTTGACTCTGGTTTGATACTTGTTTCAATAATTGGTGATTTTACTCCCGGATGGAGAAGTGAGAAATATTGTTTTGGTATTGTTTGAACCTCGGAACGACGTACGCCGATGCATGGGGAGCGTTTCGTTGTATGTTTGAAACCCTCCGAACGACGCAGGCCGATGCCTGGGGAGCGTTCGGTTGTATGCTTGTAAAATAATTGTTGTTGTGACTCCCGGCCCGGACCTGGATGGTTATGCGGGAGGAGTATTAAGAAGTCTGAGCACTCGTTACTCTCAGTACCTCCAAACGACGCAGGCTGCGGTCTGGGGAGGCGTTTGGTAACTGGTTGTAAAAGGCCTCTATATCTCCCGGCCCGGACCTTTTTAGGTTATGCGGGAGGAGTGATGAGGGAGTCGTTGTTATCTCCCGGCCCGGACCTTGTTAGGTTATGCGGGAGGAGTGTTCATCGGCGGCTTTATGTTTCTATGTCTTGTAACATGCATATGTAAGCATTTGTGTTGCATTGTGAGGTGCCAACTACTGAATATTCCTAATTGGATGAGATTGCCTAGGTATGTAATTTTAGTGCATCAAGACACCCGTGGAAGATCAGTACGGTCTGGGTGTGATGGCTAATTTTACTACGCCGGAATATCAAGAGTTCCGATCTGGACGAAAGGAGAAGCTAACTCCTTGATCAAAAGAGCAAACTGATTGTCCCTCAGAATGTCCCTCGGAAATTTTTGAGCTAATTTGAGTTGTTTTGCAGATATGCTGTAATCGAGGACGATTACTCTCTTTCAAGAAGGGGAGATGTAACAACTGCTAACGTGTCGACCTACTGAAGAACGGAGCTACCGGCCGAGGGACCTAAACCCTAAGAAGAACAAGTAACAGAAGAAGTGTCACAAAGTGATGACATGGTTGCCCGAGAGCAGAAACCCTAACCCTAATTTTTGCCAAAAACCCTAACTGTTGAAACCCTAATTTTGGAAACCCTAACCCTAAAACCTACAAACCCTAATTTTTGCCAGAAACACTGACTGCTGAAACCCTGATTTTGGAAACCCTAACCCTAAAACTTGCAAACCCTAATTCTGTTGCCAGAAACCCTAAAATTGCAAAAACCCTAACCCTAACCCTAAGGGCAGATTTCCGCGTTTTGCACGGGCTGATGATGTGGCAGGCTGTACGAATTTCCGTGATTTACGATGGCAGCTTTTGGCTTTGCTTTTGGACCAGAAGCTTTTGAGTTTTAAAAGCTTTTTACTGTAACTGCTTTTTAGGCCAAGGGCCTTTAAACATGAGGCTAGGGCTCATTCTATGGCATGCTTCCTGGAGAAGGTGTAGAGTTTGGAGTACCGGCTTGTACTTTGATGATGCAATATAAAGAAATACCGAAAGGGGCGCCAAGGTTTGGGGCCAATACTCTCTGGGGTGGAATTCCGCCACTCAGTGTCGCGTGTCGTCTCTCTCTTTCAGTTCAATTGTTATTGAAGTGCTAAAAGTCTGTTCAGTCTGTTCTTTTCTATTGGCATGTGGTGCCCGCCTTGTGACATCGATAGACTCACAAAAATCGCGAAGTTTATACCAACGAAGTCGACTGTAAAAAGCCATGAGTTGGCGGTTTTATTCGTCAATCAGCTTTATAAGCTGTATGATCTGCCAGAAAATATCGTCAGTGATCGAGATACTAAGTTCACTGGCCGATTTTGGCGAGATGTATTTGCTCATCTTCAGACGAAGTTGAGTATGTCGTCTTCTGACCATCCTGAGTCCGACGGACAAACTGAGAGGATAAATCAGACGTTACAGGCATAGTTACCAGGGAACGCCCCCTAGCCCCCGTTCCGGCGTTCCGGGGGGACAGTTTCCTTCCCGAATGTTCCGAAACGTCCCGAAACGTTTGACGTTCCGGGTGGCCAGTGCAAACAGGAATGGCCGTTACGGAACGTTCCGAACGCCCCTAGAACGTTCCGGAATGCCCCTGGAACGGCCAACGGCTACAAACAAATTTGGCAAAAATTGAAAAAATTGAAGTAAATGTTTGGGCTTCTTTTTGAAGTGTGCAAGGCCTCAAGGACTCATAAAATGCACCCCCCTCCCCCTTTCTCTCCACAAGCTAATCCTCAAGGCTCAAGCTCTCTCCCTCTCACACTCTCAAGATCTCTCCCTCTCAAGACTCACTCTCTCAAGGCTCAAGGCTCAAGGCTTTAAGCCTTCAAGCTCTCTTCCTCTCCCTCCCACTCTCTCAAATCTCTCCCTCTCCCTCTCACTCTCTCAAGTCTCTCCCTCTCTCTCTCTCTCTCTCTCTCACATCATCTAGTCATACCAAGATTGAATGGTCTTCAAAACGAGTTTTTTGTGAGTATTAGAGTCAAAGCACTCTAGTACTCCTTGTATTTAAACACAAGGAGCTAAAAAATGCACTATTTGGGTATTTTTTATACCTCCCGTTCCGCGCCATTCCCGTTCCGAACCCCTAGCCATTCCCTCGTTCCGCGGGGATCCCATCGCCGTTCCCGTTCCGCGTTCCGGGTAACTATGGTTACAGGACATGTTAAGAGCCTATGTCTCTCACATGCAGTCTGATTGGGAAAGGTATCTTCCACAGTTAGAGTTTGCCTATATTAGTAGCAAGCATTCTACTACTAGATTTAGCCCGTTCATGCTGATGTATGGATTTAAGCCTAAATCCCCAATTGCTAATAGCTTAGAGAAAGTCAAGGAACGCCAAGCTCGTGATTTCTTGTATGACATGCAAGAAATGCTCGAATTGGCTAAGGATAGTATAAGAACGGCTCATGATCTAGTCACTACCTAATCAAAAGAGATCTCCAAGGACTCTAGATATGGGACAATGGGTCTATCTGAAGATACCCAAGGATTCCAAGACTACGCAAACAGGAAAGCATTATAAGCTTCCAGCTAGATATTGTGGTCCGTTCTTGATCACAAAGAAAATTGGCCAAGTTGCCTATAAACTGAATCTTCCTTTGGATGTTAGGCGAAGCCGACGTTGTTGTGCCTATCGAGGAAATGTATGGCAAGATATGCAAACTAAGTATATTCCTCGAGAACCAGAGGCAGTTTTAGATCATTATACCCGTCATTCGCGCCAAAAGGCTTATGACGAGTACTTAATTAAATGGAAGGGTCCATCTGAAGGTTTGCTACTTGGGAACCAGTTAGAGCTTTGAAAGCTCAGTATCCCCACTTCATTGATGAGGACATCAATGGTTCTTAAAGGGGAAGTATGTTATGTCCCGCTCATGGGAGAGGGGATCAAGCCCAGATGCCGTCGGGATGGGCGTCCAGTGTCCAGGCGGACGCAGTGTGAACCCGGCCAATGTGGCCGGCCATTATTATAAAAGGGAGGCCAAGGCCTCATTTGCAGTTATCGACCCCCACTGGCAAAGAGCCAGTGGTTAGCCCGCGAGGCTAGGAGTGCACGAGGTCACCTCGAGGAGGTGAGGCCGGGTGGTATGGAATGCTCGGTCTTACAGGTGCACACGTACGTCCTCGGACGTTGGCCCCAGCACGGGGGAGCTGCCGGATGGTGGCTGTGGTCGGGTGGTTCGTCCGACGCGTGTCTGTAGGCGGTCCGTGTAGCCAGGAGATCCACTCACTTTGTTCGTTTCACCTGGATACCAAGAGGACATAGATAGAGCCGCCACAGGAGTTGGGCACGAAGATGGCTTTCTATAGAGCGCATCTTCTCCACCTCACAAGAGATGGGTTTGTGATTCGACCCAGCTACATCGACACACATCTATCTCATATTTTGCGGTGTGCCATTGGTCAAATACGCACATCCTCACATCAGCTTGAGATTGAGACTGGTAGATTTAGAGGGATACCAGCAGACAGCAGGATATGCCGCTTATGCCAGTTAGAGCCAGAGACAGAGCTACATTACATGTCATTGCACAGTGTACTATGAGATACGGGGCCGTTTCCATTGCTTATTTAGAGACGGTTTCGGTCCTTTCTCTAGGGTCATGAGTTATGAGGATCAGAGATGTCTTGTCTTGGGCTATATCTACTTGAGTTACACAGATATAGAGACACTTTACTGGGGACAACCAGAGGAGCAATCATCATTGTAGAGCTCGGCCCACACTCATTCGGCCACTACCGGCACTCTCATCGACCAAGCACTGGAGCTACGGAGATCCAGACAGCCACGATTGAGGAAAGGGGCTACACAGCATCGACAGAGACTACAACAGAGGATTCGAGCCATACTCTCTCGATATTTAGAGTGCATATGAGGATGGATTCTAGTAGTAGTATCCTCACACACATTAAATCGTTTATACCTATCAAATTTTAGCTGTGGCAATTGGTCTATTATCATTCATGTCATTTTTAAAGTGATACACGTATATCACTTTCACTTTGAAACTTCTCCTTTATCAATTATTTCCTTGAACTTAAACCTGAAGTCTCCATTTTCTTGTACAAGAAGCCCTAGGACACCTAGCCCTCAACTCGGAGCCTTGGTGCCTGGAATGACATGATACATATTTCTGGCCTCTTTCTGAAATCAAAAAAGAAATTACGGAGCTTGAATCACACCTTAGCCTTCAGGCGTGCCTCAACTTGGATATGCGAGACATCACGACGTCTCGCAAATCTTTTTACGAGCTTGTATCTTTCTAGCAGCCTGGAACAAGGATCAGACTCATGTTAGCACAATAAAATACAACCTGGAAAAAGCACAAATTTGCAGAGGTCGCAACCTTGAATTGATGCACGCAGCACATGCAGATGGGCGGTTGACATTTTCGCATATGCCACATGGGCACACTCTTCTAGCCATGAAACCTCAAAAGCTTCGCGTTACTTGTGATTGATCATCTCTCTCTCTCTCTCTCTCTCTCTCTCTCTCTCTCTCGGGTTTAACGATCGAGGTTCAGACTGCCGGGAAGAGGGGCGAATCGCCGAGCTGGCAGCAAATCATTCGTTGAAGAGAGGAGCGACTTCCGGGACCTACGACGGGCAGCCTTCCCCTCGGACGAGAGCTGCTTCTCATCAGCGCTTTTCAGCGGAAAACACAGCCAGATTCGATCTTGAAACCTCCCAGTTCGCTGCAGGCATCGCCGATTCGTTTTCGATTGGACGACAAACGATCTTCACACGATGCACAATGAAAATATGTTTAGCTTCTTTGAGCGCACGAGCGACCACGTGGAATTGATTAATAACAGCAATAATTGACTGCAGTATCCTTGTTCTCATTACTGCTGTGCTGAGAGTGAAAATGTAGGAGAGCGAAGCTGTGTTGCTCGCGGGACCAATTAAAGGCCTAAGGCTTGGAATATTGTGTAGCGAACCTTGCTTCTGTCTCGTCGACCTATGGCCACAAAACTATTGTCCATTAATCATGCGCAAATGGATGCCTTCCGATGTGGTGGTCGATGAGCGCAAGAAAGCAGCCATTATTTTATAACAACTAAAAATTCAACCCGTTGATTGAATATAGTTGTTCATTAACAATTATAGGCTGAAATTACCAAACACGTTAGGAAAAAATTGGACTCTCAAAAGGGCCCTATAAGGAGGTTTGACTTTGCCTCTTTTGTCCAAAACGAGCAACCCTGTGAAGTACATAATCGCTTTGTCAAAGCCCTATAAACCAACATATCATTGAAAAGATCTTAGAAAGTAGGTTTTAAATCCCCAAAATCGGACAAATTTGGAGTTGATTTGTAGAATTTATGGCCTTCCCACTGAAGCTGAAATGTGGGGGAGAGATTACATTGGAAAGATCTTAGAAAGTAGGTTCTAAATCCCCAAACTCCGACAAATTTGGAGTTGATTTGCAAAATTTATGGCCTTCCCACTGAAGCTGAAATGTGGGGAGAGATTACATTTATAATACGGAGTTGTCACATCAAAAAATGATGTCTTCTGTAATATAAAGAAATTAATGGCATGCTATATAACAATGGATAGATCTCGATGAGTACATTTTGAATCCAAAAGGTCCGGCAAGTTTTGATCTTATTTGTAAAAAAATTACCGTGGGTCCGTTTTGGACAAGAGGAAGAAAGTCAAAGTCCTTATAGAGCCCATTTGAGAGTCCAAAATTTCCCTAATGTTAATCATTGCCTCGTTATTGTCGATGATGCGCACTCATGGCTGTCCGATTTGCATCAAGGGCAAGAACGTAAGACTACAATTGGTGATGCAAGTAAGTTGTAGAACATGCAATAGAAGTCTATTAGATAGGCTTCAATGAGAAAGCGGCATGGTAAAAGAGTTGTTGGATCTAAACAGCAACGTAGCGAATTTAGGCTTGACTGTAGGATGGTTTGCTTACAACCTAGAAGAAAGTGGGTGTTGCAAAAGAGTGATTGCGTGTATTGACAGATGGGGGGCTTCTCTCGAGCCCTCGAGCAACACAATGGCTAGTAGCCGGCTCACTTGATAACTTGATACAATAGGGTAGAAACAAGAAAGGGTTTATGCACCTCAACTCGCAGAGGTAGTACAGGGCTTCACAACCAAACAGGAATGAGAACAATAGCTTCCTAGCTTGTACTAAAAAAACCACAATTGGCCTTCATCTTGTGCTCAAGAAACAATAACAAAGTAGACTCAAATGGATCAGCTTTCACAATGGAAGTGGTAGCATCAGCATATAGAGAAAATGGAGAAGTTCCTCCATCATTTGCATTTCTTTTCCTAATGGTTGCACCTTCTATGTGCACAAAATCATTCACTTTAAAGCAATCAACAAACTAAGAAATATATCTTTCACTAACCACAAAAGTGACAGCGTGATTGAATGGCTTATCAGTCAAATCAGCCTTCAAAAACCTATTGTATGTTGTCTTTTGGACCTTGTATGTTCTATACTTGACCAATAATTTCCCCTCAAAAGCAAATCGAGAGTGCATAGTCTCAGAGAGCTCAGAAATTAAAAGAGATGCGCCAATAGCCTCGGGAGACATCTTGACGCTTGCAACCAAAATTGACGAGGGTGCCACCTCTCGCTTCTCGTTGATGTCAAAAAGGAAAATGTTCACCAAGGTATCTTTATCTACATCTCAGTGAAAATGAGGAGTAAATTCAAGAGACTCAAAATCAAGGAAGCAAGATCAAAAGCAAAAAGCCAACCATTCATTGTGGAATCCATTGCAAATATGTAGACAGCTTAGATACATAGGCTTAACAACAAAATATCTCTTGAGTTACCATTTGCAATAGTTGCAGGCACTAAAAAGGCATCAAGTTGATGTAAGTGATGAATAGGCTAACAAATATTTCGATTGTTTCCACTAAACTGACACAGACAAGCTTCTTCCAGAAAGAGAGAGCCGCCAAACGGATGACTACGTGTGCTTAAGGTAGAATGGTAGACAATACTGGGTGTTAATGTAAGCAAGAGAATATGGAATAGTAAGGCCTCTTCAAGTGTGAGTGTGAGTGTGTGTGTGTGTGTGTATCTTTATGGTGCTTTCACTGCTTGTCAAGGAATGCCACTAACCAACATGTTTTAACCATAAATGTCCATTAAATATCAAATCGACACTATTAGTTATGGATTCCTTTGTATTATGTCTTTAGAGATAATTTAGATGTGTGCGGGGGGGGGAGAGAGAGAGAGAGAGAGAGAGAGAGAGAGACCATTTTGAGTAGTCCTAAGCAAGGGAGAGGAAGTGAATAATTTTGAAAAGACCTGATTTTATATGCATTAAACATCTCATCATTCATAAAATCTCGTCCAAAATGGTTGTGCTCAGTCTGGTGTGTAAGCACATTGTTTTATATAATGATTAGGAACAAGTCCAAGCTTCATGATGACAATCATTGCAAGAACTCCCTGATCCCCTCAAAGAACCGCATAAAGAATAATAAATTTTACAAAATAATTTACAATGCCATGTTGTCTTTTGGACTGCAGCTAAAGACATCCAAAGGCAAGATACATGTAGCTGAAAAAAGGATTCATTGTGGATAAGATCTAGACTCAAAACTCTAGGCTAATCATAGTAACCAGTTGAGACCCGCAACAATAAATGAGAAAACAATTTATTTTTTGCACCAGAATCTCAAGCAAGAGCATGAAAAAAAGTCGCAATCAACTGCCCTCCAAAAGAATAACAACCTTAATGCAGGACATGCGCAAGTTCACCCTATGTCTACCGATTTGCTCTCTACCTTCTTGCTACAAACGCACGACGTTGCACCCACATGTGAGCTCTCCCTCATAATTGTGGAGGGGTAGATCCGATATTCCTCCTACTACCGACACAAACAATTAACTACGATGCTGATCATTGTGCAGAGGACACCAGCTCCTGTCGGCAAAACATTGCGCATATCCAATTAACCTAGTGCAAAACCGAGCAGCAGCATGCAAACATAATGAAAAACAAACAGTGTCTTCCCTCAAGAGTGTCGTCCACCCATGAGTCTCAAGAAGCATCGAGCCACGTTGATGCTTCTGTAGTACGTCGAAGCTCGTCAGCAAAACGCCTACAAAAAACACAAAACCCCGCAAATCAAAAAATGACTACAAGTCGTTAAAAAACAAAAAGAACAAATCTCAGAGGGGAAATCCTTCCCTCACCTCCTAGGCCGTACCAGTAACATGGATGACAGCAAAACACACCACGTCGAATCTCAACAGAAGCGAACTTTGGAGGGGGGGGGGGGGGGGCAACCTCTTGAAGAGAAGGACCATGGGCTTGAGTAGATTGAAGCCACGAGGATTCAGGACGAGCTCTCTGTGCTACAACCGCCAAGTAGACCCCAAAATCATAGCTTGAATGAACACCTAATGATAAGGGCCTCGTAACCCTAGCAACAGAAATCCCACATCCAATAAAAATGCCACACACATGCACTAATAAACTGGCTCTTAGCTTGCCACCACTCATCATGAACATATAGAGAAAATCATTTTACTTTGATTTTCTCAATTTTACAAAAAAATACCTCCTCATTTTTCATTAGCAAAAAGGGGAGGCATAACTAAGGCCTCACCCTTTGGGGCACACCAAAAAGAATACATTGTCCTCAAGGTAGGGATGAGGAAAATCCCAAAAGAAAAAATTACATCAAGGGAACAACTGGTGGAAGATGGAAAGTCTTGAGGTTGAATACAACTTTTGGAGAGAATCCTTCCATTTATTTCAATAAATGGCTCTTTGAATGACATGTTGAGAGAGATATGAGGGGAGACACATTTCCCAATACAAGCTTTGACAATTCTCTTGAGATCAAAGAGTAGGGAGGGAGTAGGTAGCATCTATTGGTGAACCAGACTTGGCTTGATTCCTGCTTGACCATGCATGCAAGATACATGAGCCTCTTTATTGATTCCATAGACAGATATCCATATTTGAGTATGTCCCCAATAGAATCTCCTCCTACGAGAATTGCCTTGGATGAAGGGGAGCCACACCATAGTATAGAGGCTGCAACAATTGTTTATACTTTGGGAAACTAAAGAATAATGTGTCAGAGTTTCCTCCTTGTTGTGGCATCTTGGACAAAGATCCTTGGTATTCCTGGGCTTTAGAACCAGTCCATAGACCATCATGAATGAGAAGCCAAAGAGTAAAATTGTGCTTGATTGGAGTAGGAAAGGCCAACGGACATTTGAACCTATAGCTTTACTATTATTTTCTCCAACCAACCTTCCATCTTCTATTAAGCTTCAACTGCAGGTCTCTACTCACTTCTTTATCCTGCACAAATCTAATATAGCAGACAATAGTAATAGAAAGAAGGGATTTAGCTTTATTAGTGTCAGTGGGGTTTACTCTTATGGTTGAGAGGAATTTGAGAGGAATTACTTCAACCCATCTTGCTGTAGCATATGTGAGTAGAAAAAAAAAATTTGATGGATTCTGCGTCCATCCATTTATTATTTTTAAAAAGGTCACTCCATCTCTTCAACCCTTTTTCGAAGCAGACATAGGCCCTCCTTATAAGGGAGATGTTCAGACTTTGAGATAGCCAGCCAGTCCAAATGGAGTCTTGCATAATGAAATTGTAATCATAGAGGATATCTGGTGAAAATCCCTTATTGATTTTGATGCTTTCCCAAGCTTCCTAGAACTTGCAGGTGGGGGGGCTTTGAACTTGATCTGTTGATAACAAAGGATAATTTCCAATTGATAAGCCACTCCAGGCTTTATGTTTCTACAATTATAACTTGTTAGCATGTCTATGAATGAGTTTGGCCCAATAATCCTTGATGTATGTAGACCTAATCATCCATTTAACAACCAATTTAATAGATAAAGGCTCCAATTTGAGAATGCCCAACCCTCCAACTTCTTTGGGGAGGTAGTAGATGCTCCATCCTACCTTCAGAATCCTTGAGATATCCTCATCTCCTCCCAAAGAAACCTCCTTCCAAGTTGAAAGGTCTTATTAAGCTGTGGTTTTGAAGGTTTCTAGCAGGATAAGAAATATACCAAAG
The DNA here is from genome assembly GCF_014529385.1 of Adiantum capillus-veneris. Taxonomy (NCBI): domain Eukaryota; kingdom Viridiplantae; phylum Streptophyta; class Polypodiopsida; order Polypodiales; family Pteridaceae; genus Adiantum; species Adiantum capillus-veneris. Next base: position 123,918,290 of record NC_140953.1, read on the forward strand.
AAGACAAAAGATAATGACTTAGTACAAATACACTGCTTGACAAGGAGGGCTGCATATTGTGCCATAGGAGCCGTGAATTTGTTGAGCATCTAGTCAAATCTCTCAGCCATGGTAACTTTGAAGCACATGGGAATCCCAAGCAGCCTAAAAATCTTGCCATCTTCCAACTCTTGACATCCAGCCTGAGAAACCAGGGGTGGTATGGAATTGCTATTGGTCTTGAAGCATGTTTGACATGGTTAATTTGGGAACCACTAGCCTTGCAAAAAAGGATGAGACAATTCCAATTTTTTTGACAGATTCATAATCATTATTGAATATACTATTAGTGTCATCTACAAATTGTTGTAGATATAGGTCTTTATCCATCCCAAGAATTGAAATGCCTTTAATGAGTCCTTTGTTGAGACAGTCACTTACAAGCCAACCCAGGGCATCTAAGGAGATGGCAAATAGAAGAGGGGATGGGGGGCAACCTTGCCTGATGGATCTTGTAAATGATGTCTGTGAGCTCACCATTAATGGAGATTTTGGCCACTGCATTTCCAAAGAGAACATGCACATACCTGATATTTTTTTTTCCAAAACTAATGTCAGCAAGAGACTGTAGAATAAACCCCCCTTCATTCTATCATAAGCTTTGTCAAAATCAATTTTGAAAAATATGTAGTCCAACCTAGAATCAATAGCATATTCTACAGCTTCCCATAAAGTGATAACATCAACCAAAATGAATTTTCCATTGATGAATCCATTTTGCTTTTGAAGAATAATCTTGTCCATAAAAGGAATAATTCTTCTAGCTAGGGACAAGACAAAGATCTTGTATATTGAAGCTAGATAGGAGATAGGCCTCCAGTCAGACAAGAGATAGGCCTCCGGTTGGACAAATCCTTCTTAGGCCCCCCTTTGTGGATTTACTTGATAACACCAATATTAATGTTCGTAGGAAGAGCTCCTACTCTAATAGCTTCTAACAAGACCTTAAGAAGGTAGTGAGTGATAAAATCTTGATAAGACTTAAAGAACTCATTAGGAATACCATCTATACCAGGGGTTTTACCATCCTTCAGAGCTTCCTCAGAGCTTCAATGGTTTCTCCATGACCTTTGCAAGGTCTTTAGACAAAGTCTTTTTTCTTGTGAGAGCAATTTGTGCTCTAGCATTCCTTATACTGTCATTCCTGGAAGGGGGGATAGAGAAAACATTATCAAAGAAGGAATGGGAAATCTTGATATTCTCTTTGTGGTCAGTAGCAATAATCCCATCATACTTTTTAAGAAGGGGTAGGAAATCCTTAGCTTTTTTCTTTTTGAGCAGTTTAAACATATCCTTATTTGTCTTGTCAATCTTGCCAGCCCAAAAATCTATCGTCCAAGATAGGGCACTTGTAGCAACTAGGAGCTCTTCCTACCTAAGGGACTCTTTAAGGTTGATCAACTTTTGGGGGGGAGAATCTTTTGGGGACAAGTTAGTCTCTAAAATAGAGATTCTGTCCCTAATCATCATTCTTCTACAAGATCTTATGTCCCTAGCTTTCTATTTCAAATTAGTAAAAAGAGTTTGAATTTTTCTTCCAGCTTGGTCCCATGCCTTAAAGGATGAGGAATCCCTGTCAAAAGATTCTTTCAAGATATCTTTACCCTTGGATCTGACAGACTCTAACTTAAGCAAATAGTTGTCTCATATTTGTTGGGGTGAGGCCATCCTGACCTGTAAGCGTAGTCTGCCTGATTGAGAATGGTAATGATAGGCACATGATCAGAGAGAAGAATATCATTGTCCACTGAGCAGTCTATGAACCAATGCATCTGCATTAAATCAATGGACATATAAATTCTATCCAATCTAGCTACTCTGTAACACTCACTTGATTGCTTGTTGCTCCAAGTATGTCATGTAGACTCAAAAATATCAGCAAGGTTGAGCTTTTCCACCATGTTCTCCCACTCGGAATTTTCAAATCCAGAGAGGATATGACCCTAACTTTTATGTCTATCTTGAAAAGATTCCACATTGTTGAAGCATGACCTGCTTATTTAACTCACTGAGCTTAGACCAAGTGTTAGCTCTATCAGTAATGGAGTTAGAGGCATAAAGACTAATAATGGAATAAGTGAAAGGTTGAGACAACTCAATACCAACCCAGTTGAATCTCTGAGATTGAAGGGTACTGTTGAAAAAACCAAAAAATTTGATATCATACCAATGGCAACGCCTCCTCTACCTTGATGATGATTTGTATGGTACCAAATATATTGGGAACCAAGCCTTTTTATATTTGGGAACCAAGCCTTTTGAGGTCGTAATCCAATGTAGGACCTGTACACTTCAACTCCTAAAGACATATAATGTCATGTACTGAGACATCTTGCATCCACTTCTTGATACCTACAACTTTAGTAGGTTATAACCCTCTACAATTGTAGCTTATAATGGAGAAGATTCATTTTTTGCTAGTTTTAGCATGGTTGGAAAGGATAACATATTATCTATTGGGATTTTGATTTTTCTTTTTTTCCTCTTGGGTTTACGCTTGTTCTGAGAGGGCAAAGTTTCCTCTTTAGCAATAGACATGTTGGTATCTTCTGAGAGACCAGGGGAGTTAGCCAATTCCAGCTTCTCTTTGTGGTCTTTTGCTTCCAATTCCTTTTCAAAGGTTGATTGGGTGTCCTTAATCTGTATCACTGGTTTGAGTGTTGGGGATAGCCTCATCCTCATTATCAAAGGATGATCATGGGAGGTTGTTCCTCTAGTGAGATCATTACGACTAGATGGCATCTCTTGGTCCATAGGAGATGTAGCCTCCTGATTGGCTTTTGGAATGTTGATATGTTGAGCAGCTGGTTACTAGGGGGGGGGGGGGGGGGGGGGGGGGGGGGGGGGGGTCCTATTGAGGTTGTTACTGATCACTTGAATTCTCTGAAAGATCATAGGTAAATGGGTCAAAACCTTTTTCCAAAGAAGCAAATGCATTTGGCAAGCTCATCACGTGGTAATTGAAAAATTGTAGAGGTTTGAAGGGCGTGCTAGAGGTCTTATCTTCATCACCCTGCTTTTCTTTCTCAGGATCTGTGCGGCTAAATTTGGACGATTTTTTATTAAGTGTCCTTGCTTCATGCAATGAAAGCAAGCATTAGGTAAATTCCTATAAAATATAGGTAAATTTTTATAAAATATCCTCTGAGTACGCATCCACTTGCCTGTAGAGTCAATGATGGGGATCTCATCTTTGAGCTCCTATCTGGTATCAATTTTAATGAGGAGTTGAGGATCCAATTTGGGGTTATTTCCTCCCCTATCTTTTTGGCTAAGGAAAACCCCTAGTTGAGCCTCCAATTGTTCAAGCAAGGGATAGAAGTCCAAAGGTAGATCAGGGAAGTCTATCCACACAGGGACTCTGGCGGGTTTTTCTCCTCAAGGATTGAAGCCTTCATACCATTTGAACATAGACAAAGGAGTGTTTCTAATAATCCATTGCCCCTGTCCAATGATCTTTAGGGATTCATTAGGGTTGTCAAAAAATAACAAGAAATAATTATTAGGAAATATTGAACATGATTTGGCTTGATGTTCTTGCTCCCCCACTGTTGGTTGATCCACTGCTTTAAAGTCTCTGCTGAAGACCTTATCATGCCATGACAGATGCCAATGACTACTCTTTCCTAAAGTTGGGAGTACCAAGCATGGAGTTCTTTAACTTCACTTACAAGAGAGCCTTCCTTTTTACAGTTCAGTTATGTAGTAGGCTTAGTAGTTTGAGACAGGGCAGGGGACGGGGTCTAGACACTCAAGGGGGGAAACATGCAGGGTTCTATAATCAATAACAGAGATGTTATCTATATTTTGCTAGATATTAAAAGCCTTGAATTTCTACATACCTGAAGGAACATGGTTGTCCAATGACATTTAGATTTTGGTGCAAATGTGCGGGTAGAGACTAGACTGCTACCATAGCAAATGTTGGCAATATTCCAATTTTCAAGGGAAGTGATGACGGTGAGAGCTCGTCTCAACAAAGGTCCTACTCTAAAATGCCTTTGAGAAGTGTAACTAGGGCATTGTGTGGAGAGTAGAGGAACCTTGAATCTGATCGAGGATTTGTTATTCACTAGCATTTAGATTCTGGTGCAAATGTGAGGGCAAAGTCTGGCCTACTGCTACCATCAAAAATGTTGGGAATATTCCATTTATCAAGGCCAAGTGATGAGGATGGGAGCTCGTCTCAGCAAAGGTCCTACTCTGAAATTCTTCTGATAAGTGTAACTAGGGCATTGTGTAGAGAGGAGAGGAACCTCGAATCTAGGGGAAGGAGGAGGGAGGCGATGCTCTCTGCCTAGGTGCAAAAGCAATGAGCTGGGAGCCAAGAAACTGGGAAAAGGTGATGAGACCATCCCTCATAGCATCCTAGAGTAACATGTCCCCCACCCCTTAGGGGGGAGAGAGAAGAAGACATGTTAGTCGGGAAGGGAAAGAGGGCGTTGAGTGAGGGCAGTTAAGGGGGAAAATACAACAACATGAGGTCCTGTCATATCAGGCGAGTCATCATCATCACTAGAGCTTGTTCTGTAAACTTTTGTTTTGTAGGGAAAGTTTGGACCTAGCCGCCTCGGCCCGCTTTCCTACAACCCTGTACCCACACCCAATTATGAGCCGATAAGGGTGAGGCACATGATTATTGTCTAATAGCAGGTCAATTGCTTGGAAAAAGGGCACGAAAGTCAACAAGCACAATGAGCAAGTTGAGTGTACGTGCAAGAGTGGCAGAACACAACAAAGAATTTCACGCCTTTTGAGGGTTTTAAAGGTTGGCCGCCGATGAAAGAAACCGGGCAGTGAGTAGGAGTGCTCTATTCATGCGGCCAGGTCCCTTGCAAAATTGAACACAATTCCTCCCTTTCCAGTGCATTTCTAAAGTTTTGTGATACATTTTAGATATTCACGCGGCGAGGTCCTTTGCAAAAATGAACGCGACTCCTCCTATTCCAGGTGCATTTCTAAAATGGCGCGGTGAAAGTGAAAAATGCATTGTTTCACCCTCTCTATCACACAGTGTGTGAAGGTCGTGACTAATTAGAGTGCACAATATTTTGCTTACTACTTGGACACTAAGGACATGGGGACTGACCTAGGAGGCAAATCAACGACCTTATGGACATAACCCACCCTGCCAAAAGTATACTAGGACATAATAATAAACTTAAACATGATACCACCCCATTCCATGGATCCCATGAGTTTTTTTTTGTGGGAAATAGGGTTGCAAGGAAGCACACACAGCTTGGAGAAGATGAAGAAGGTCAAGGCACACAACAGAGAGTATATTGCTTAGTGCACAATGGAAAGATAAGTTAGCCCTAGAGTGATGGACGTATATACAATGCACGGGGGGAAAAAACCTCATTGTGAGGGAAAAATGCCTCGATGGTCCTAAGTGTGTTCACCACATCACTACCACATATATATGATAACAAACCCCCCCTGTGAGTGATGCAGTGAACAAGAGCTGGCACATAGTGTGTAGGGAAGTGCCATCCCTTGAATGCATGATCACTCCATGAAGGGAAGAAAGCCGAAAGTTTTGCAGAAATCTTTGTAATTCTCATGAGGCAATGCCTTTGTGAACAAATCTCCAAGGTTGTCATGTGTTGGCACATAAGCCAAGCTAATCTCGGGCCCACTGAGAGTCTCTCTCTGGAATACTGATGATGCACCTCAATGTGCTTTGTGCGACCATGAAAAATTGGGTTCCTCGTAATTCCCAATGCACTCTGACTGTCAGTGTAGATGATGTTGGCAGTGTTGTGTCCAACACCCAAATCAGCCATAAGGCGTCTGAGCCATACACACTCAATCATAGATGTGCAGACTGCCTTGTACTTAGCCTCACAACTGGAAGTGGCCATAGTAGGTTTCTTCTTACTCACCCATGATATGCATGAATTGAAGAGCATGAAACAAAAACCACTTGTGGACACTTGCGTGTCATAACAAGTAGCCCAATATGAGTCCAACAAACATGTAAATCTGGCGGCAACGATTCCCCATTGGGATAAAACAAGCCACGATGTAAAGTGCCACTCAAGTAGGGAAAAATCCTCTTGACAGCCTGCCAATGCTTAGACCATGGGCTATGCATAAATTTGCTGACCTGTGAGACTATAAACTAAATATTGGGCCTCATATTGAATAAATAAGGCATCCAACAATAGTCTATATAAGAGTGACATCGGCAGGATCACAACATCATGAAAACTCACTTTTAAGTGTGTTTCCATGATAGTAGCAATAGGTTTGCAGTCCTCAAGTCCAAATTTACATAAAAATGTCTCTATGTGGCTTGTTTGACACAAGGTAATACCACCATCACATTGCTTAAAGTGTATGCCCAAGTAATAATGCAACAATCCCAGATCTTTCATCTTGAAAGTAGCATTCAAATCAGCCTTGAATTCTGCATGTGTGTCTTGTTTGGACCAGTAATCAACAAATCATCTACATATAGAATGAAAAATGAGAAATACATCACCCTCATGCATTCCATGCAAAGTGCTTTTTGTTGGATTGTTACGAAAGCCTCATCTAACCAAATGAGTGTCATCTTTCCCATACCAAGCACGAGGAGACTCCTTCAACCCATACAAAGCTTTCTTACATTTTCATACTTTATCTTCTTGTCCTTTCTTGACAGGACTGCAAGGCTGCATTACATAAAATTCCTCAAATGTATCACCATTCAAGAAAGAAATAACAATGTCTAATTGATGTACATCCCATCCAAAATGAGCTGCCAATGCACATAGAAAACAAACAGTAGCCATACAACAAGTGGGAGTAAAAGTCTCTTCATAATCTATGCATTCCTGTTGTGCATTACCTTTTGCAACAAGTTGAGCCTTGTAGAACAATCTCACCATTCGGCTTATGTTTCAACTTGTAAACCCACTTTGTACCAATGTTTTTTTTTTCCAAGAGGAAAATCACATAAATTCCACGTGTCATTTACTATAATTGCATCATATTTTGATGGCATGGAAGCCATCCAATTTTCTTAATTATGTGCTTCATCAAAAGAAAGAGGTTCCTCCACATCACATAAACTAGAAACAATCAAAGCATAACAATCTGACACATAAGATGCACGGTGAGAACCTGAACAAGTATGACTAGACATAGGTGCATCCAATTTACTATCATGCAAAGTATGCATGTCTTAAAATCTAATATCTAACTATCCCAAATGATTTTCTCATATTGAACTGATCATTTAATGTGGAAAAATGAATGGGAACAAGAGTTAGAATATAGATATGTGCTTTTAGATCTATCTCAGCACGGGACCAAAAGGGAGAGAAGGATACCTCTCATTAAGGGTCCAAAAGGGAGATGGTCTACCAAAGAGCAATGAGCAGGTAATGGAGCTTAAAAGACCTTAGGGTTAGCTTCATTAAAGACCTCCAAAGGTTACTGTTAAATTCCTTAGACCTAAGACCTTTAGGTACTTTAGACCTTAGGCAAGCTAGGCATGTGCTTGAGGTGCTTGTCGTGATTGAGCCGACTAAGGTGCTTGAGGTGCTTGTTGTGCTTGATGACTAAGGTGCTTAAGGTGCTTGATGACTAAGGTGCTTGAGGTGCTTGATGACTAAGATGCTTTAGGAGCTTGAGGTGCTTGAAGTAAAACAGGTGTCTACAAAGGAGGGGGCAAGCCCAAGAAGTAGGGGAGGAGAGAGAATACACATGCACCATCTCAAGGGTCACCCCTTCCACAAGAATCATATATGACACATGTCAAGCCCATAGAAAGGTTGCCCTCATAATGTGCCTAAAGCCTATTGGATGACCTTTAGAGAGGGCAATGAGAATTTATATTAATTCAATAATTATCCAAGCATTATGCAAGTCCTCTCTCTCAAAGGGGAAAAGAAGACACTTGTCCAAATGCTACCTCTATTGCTAATTATGACCAAGACCATTAATTGGCTAAGCTTGGCAAGGACCAATGAGGTGCAAGCATGAGTTAGAAGGAGGGGTCGACCAAGGCTTGTTGGGGGCTTGCTTTTTGCATTCTCTCCCACACTCACACTCACACACATTCTCTCATAGAACTCCATCTCCTTCTCCAAGTTGAGAAGTAGAGAGCCTACTATCGGCCGGCTGCCAAGCCTCACTATATCAATGCTAGCAAAGCGAGAACCACATACATAAAATGTCAGTTTGTGGGACGTAATTGACCGGACTAGTGCATGGAGGCTACAAGAGATAGCCAATCTCTCAAAAACCCAAGTCTAGGTCTCTTCTACTTATCTAAGTCTCAAGTGTGCACCAAAAGCTACTTTCTCTACCACAACCTTATCTAGACAAATTTGTGTAGCTGCAAGTCTCCGAATGGAATGAAACTTAATACCTAGCATGGGCAGGGTATCCTCTACACTCTCATGTGCTCATATGTCATTTTTGACACAACAAAATCGTGCATAAGATAAACAACCTATTTTATGGTTGTCAATTTTGGTCCCAAAAGGGCTCTATAGCTTCCTCTAGATGTGCTTTATCTATCCCTAAGGTCAAAATCCAGTTTTAGTGTGTGTATTGTGCATAGGGAACAAAAACAGCTTGTAGACAGGCACAACTAAAAGCAAGGATTTATGACGCAAAAGTTACATTAAAAGAGAGATCTTCACCTCTGCGAACACATTGGTATGCTCAGAACAACAATGCAATACCGTACATGAGAGAGACGGGAGACGGAAGAAACAATAGATAGTTGTTGAGCTGCTGCATCAACGCTTACTCTCTATTATTCAGAACTTAGGTCTTTAATTTACAAAAATTGGTTTGTATACCTTAGCCAAGGTGTAAAAAATGGATTCCCTAGTAATTGGGGCTCAATATAAGGTTAAGAGACTGCATATAATTACAAACATGGAAGCCATTGGCCCCTTTAGACTCACTGATACTCAATAACATTACAACGGCTTTGGACTTGTGGGATTTTTCAATAATAAAATGGGTTTGATTACAATCATTAGTCTTGAAAAAATGTGTGGAGTCCTGCTTGATGCTCTTCTTTTGCTCTTGTTAGATGAGCAACTAACATTCCCCCCCTCCTTGCCCATGTAGTCCGCAACACAACTACTTAGGGTGCTAAGTAGTGGTCGGGCTTTCGCGTCACCGTTCTCTTTGCTTGATGCTAAAGCTTTAGCTCCATCTCTAAGTCGTTAACCTTCTACTCCTTTGTTTGATAGGCAGCATCTGTGCCCTGTAGTGTGGCTACTGTTGGGTTATCCTTTTAGCTGATTTAGAAGTGCATTATGTTCTTGGCATCGTGCTTCTGCCTGGGCCAATTGTGTATTTGCAATTTTAAGCTGAATTTATAGGCATTCTACGACAGAAGCTAATTCTTGTAGTGTTATGGATATGGGAGCTGTACATTTATTACTCAAGTGCTCATTAGGAGCTATGGTCATTAATGCTGACCGGCCAATGTGTATTCGTTTTGAGCATTGAAGAATCTATAAATGAAATACGTGCAAGAGGGAAATGCTCACTCTTGCATGGGGGAGATTGCACCTAGTGCTCGTGTGTTTATTCTCTCTCCTCTCTTCTGTCTTGCCGTGCCGGTGTGGCGCTCCGCTCTAGGAGGTTAACCTGCATGTGCTCTCACGCTCTATCCCGCTACCTGTCTCCTCTATTCATGTATAGCTTGGATTATGTGCTTGTGCAAGTCGTCAGGTATGCAGATTCGCTCGTTTATGGATTGTAGCATGTTATTTTTGTATTTTGCAGGGCAATCGTACCTCCGTTTGTAGCAGTGGTATCATAGCTTGCAAAAATGCTCCTGGAAATGCTAGAAACATGCTCGCAATGATCGTGATGATGAATAAAATCCCCCAGCTAAGTTTGCTTACTTTACTTAGTTTATTAGCATGATGCTTAATGTCAGGACACCGGCAAGGCCGAACTAGAAAAGGGCAAGGCCGGGCTAGGCAGTGTGGAAAGGGAGTCCAACTAGGGCAAAGGGCCAGGGGCCATGCTATATAGTGGGTGGTTGGGAGCTTTTGCATGTCGGGGTCAAGGGACCGTGGAGCACACCTCCTGTGAGGAGGACAACAGGCCAAAAACCGTGGGCAACTCCCCTTGCAAGGAGAAGCCGCCGAGGTGGGACCTGCACCAAACACAGCCCTTGCGGGCTCTACGGCATCGCGCCGGGTGGGGAGCATTAGCCGCTGAGCTTGTTTCTTTACACATTCGACGGGCGCCCAACCCCTTGGGGGTTAGTGACCAAAGCCTTTTTTTCAAATACAAGGGATGGTACCCATAGTGGGGTACCCTCCCCTCCCTCATGTGTGAATTCGGCAAGGCTCGGGAAGGCTCTGCATATCGACACGGCCGGCAAACACTTTGACACACATATTTTTTGCATATTATCGCCAGAAACTCAGAAATTTAATCAAAGCATCTCGACGGGAGTTCAAAGTACCATTATTTTTCAAAATCAATTAACGGTTAAACGCATGATTGATTCGGCTACCAAGGAATTAAGGAATTCCCTATATGGCGGACATTTTGGATCGATTTCCACCGGGATACTATCGACTTTGACGGAATTAGCAAGGCTAATTAAACTTTCCAAGTGCTCTCAATCTCAGGTATTTTTATGACTATTCCTTGCATCGCACTGTGTCGCCATGGATTCAGATATCAATATGACCTTTGATTTTGAGCAAAGTATGCATGATCCTGCCCATGATGGCCCGCGGCCGGATCCTCTCAAGGAGAGTACCCGCGATGCTACGGCAGGTGATGACACTTATGAATTGGTCGCCATTCAAGAATTTCGTACACTTCAGACACGCATGTCAGTAATGGATGAAAATTTTAAGGCTTTAAATGCAAATGTCACTAAACTATCCACATTAGTGATTCAATTAATGCAACAGTAGTCCAAGGGTCCTGCTGACACACACATGCACGAGCACGTTGCTACACAAGGGCAAGGCACTTCTAATCCAGGGCAAGGCCCAACTGTTGATACTTTGCACACTCTCACTGCAAAAGAGGTGGATGAGTTGTTGAAAAACACCAAACCACCGATTTTTAAGGGAGAATACCGAGACCGCAATAAGGATGCGGTGAATATCTTTCTCAGCAAGTGAGATGGAATTCACGCCTTACAACATACTTCGGACGCAGTCAGAGCTCTACAAACGAGCTTAACTCTGGAAGGCAAGGCCTACAAATGGTGGATGTCTCTCAAGGAGAAGAATATCATACCACAGAGTTGAGCAGCTTTTGAAGCTATGTTTAGCAAAGAATTTTTGCCTACAAATGAGGCAAATCGGAATTGGACGGCTTGGGACACGTGTTCCATGCGTCAATACCCATCATTGCTTGAATATATATCTCACTATCGGGATGTTATCCTCAAGTTGGAAGGCTTAGATAACTTTCAACAAGTACGGGGGTTTATACGCGGTCTGACACCAGAGCTTAAGAAGTACGTCAAGACCTAAGACCCTAAAACACTTGAGAAAGCCATAGTGGAAGCACATATTCATGATGATCCAGATGAAATGAAAGCACATAATATTCATGTGCCTGCTAATACACGTGGTAATACACGCACTCATTATGGGCACAATAAAAAGAAATTTATAGTAGCCAATTCAGAGGCATCTAAAAAACCCAAGGGGTCCAGAGGTCCTCTCTCTTCTGAGGACTTTGATAAAGCTAAGAAAGAGAAATTATGTTTCAATGTTTAGGAAGCGGTCATGGCAAAAAGGAAATCTGCTGCTCATGGCAAGGAGAAAGCAGTGCACACGGTGCAACTGCTACCTCTTGAGTCTTCCTCATGATTCTCTATAGTGGAAGTAACACACACCGAGGTGGTACATGAATGCTGTCTCACAACTTCCATGTGGGCAACAAACCTCTGGACCACATGAGTTAGTACGTATGCATGGATCTCTGCAAGGCCACAAGGTGTGCATCTTGGTAGATGACGGTGCTACTCACAATTTCATCAATTATGGATTGGTGAAAAAAACTCAAATTGCCTCAAACTCGGAGTACCCACCGCTACAAGGTAGCAATGATGAACGGACATGATACCGAAATCAAGGATACTCAATGCCAAGCTGTTCCGTTGGAAGTACAAGGTTACTCCACATGCTTGGATTTTCAGGTTATGAACATGGAAAGGGCAAACGTGGTCCTTGATAGGGAGTGGTTGCATAGCCTACGACCATCACTGAAGCGTAGCTATGAGCACAACAACTTGATGTTTGAATCCCATGGCACACATGTGTTGTTGTTAGGAGAGAAGGATGTACCTTCTTCACCATTGATTTGTATCGCTAAGCTTATGCATCTCGTTTCTGATAATGAAATAGATCAAGTTTTCTTGTGTTACTCACTGTCTCATTTTCTTTCTAACATTGAATCTGTTGAACATTCTTCAATGCCGCATGCTTCTCTCTCATCTCTTCCACCAATGGCTAATTCCAAACAAGCCAACGTTGCTAGTGAGTTACAGAAACTATTAAAGGAATTTCAAGATGTTTTCCCTAATGATTTGCCACCAAGATTACCGCTAACACGATCGGTGCAACATAGCATCGATGTGGCTGCAGGCTGTAAACCTGTTAGCAAACCGCCCTACCATATGAGTTATTCTGAAGTTGCTAAGGTGGAAGGTCAGCTTGTTGACTACCTTAGCAGAGGGTATATACAACCCAGTTCTTCACCATGGGCCTCTCCTATCCTAATAGTGAAGAAAAAAGATGGCAGTATGCGCATGTGCGTAGGCTACCGTGGCTTAAATGCGGTTACGATTAAGAACAAATACCCATTGCCCCGATTAGATAATTTGTTCGATAAACTCACTCATACTCGCATTTTCACAAAAATAGACTTGCGTTTAAGATATCACCAAGTCCGTATTCGACTTGCTGATATACCGAAAACTGAATTCCGAACAAGTTTTGGACACTACGAGTTCTTGGTGATGCCCTTTGGGTTAACCAATGCGCTTGCAACAATGTGGTGGTTGACACTCTAAGTCGTATGCCAGAGATCAATTCTCTCTTGGTACGGAACTTCGTAGTGAATTTTTGGATTCTCTCAAAGGAAAATATGAGTGTGGAGCCATGTACAAATGAGGATCCTTCTCACTCTAATGATGGTAGTGTAACGTTAACCTCCACACCTAGTTCTCCTCTATCGAGTGATGAACCACATCGATGGAAGCATTTCACCATCGACAATGGGTACCTACTCCCTAAGGGGAGAGTTTGTGTACCGACGGACACAGACATTCGTCGCCAAATTCTTTATGAATGTCATGATAGTCCAAGTGCAGGGCACCCGGGTATTAGAAAAACTTATGCTCTCGTACGATGACAGTTTTACTGGCCAGGTATACATGGCTTTGTTCAAGCTTATGTCTTGCATTGCCAAAAATGTCAAGTTAACAAAGCAGAGCGCCTGAAAGTAGGAGAACTCTTACTTTCTTTGGAGATTCCCAATGGAAAATGGGAAAGCATCTCTATGGACTTTATTGTGGGTTTACCAACCACTGTACGAAGTCATGACTCGGTATTGGTGGTCGTAGACCGGTTGACTAAACTATGTAAGTATTCCAACCAAATCAGCGGTTAAGACACTAGAACTAGCCAGGTTATTTGTGGACAATCTATACAAGTTGTATGGTTTGCCAAGTAACATTTTCAGTGACCGTGATCCCACGTTTAATAGGCACTTGTGGAGGATTGTGTTTAAACGATTGGGTACACAACTCAACCTCAGTACAGCTGATCATCCAGAAACACATGGTCGGACTGAATGAGTTAACCAAGTGCTAGAAGATATGCTAAGAGCATACGTCAGCAAAAAACAGTCAGACTGGGAAGAATACTTACCTATTCTTGAGTTTGCCTACAACAGTGCTAAGCATGTCACAACTGGATTTAGTCCTTTCATGCTCATGTATGGGTTTCAACCTAGGTCACCTGTTACGGTGGGGTTGGCAACCGAAAAGCTCCAACAGGTTAAGTTTCTTCAAGACCACATGGATATGCTGAAACTTGCTCGTCAGAATGTTCGACAAGCACAAGATTGGTATAAGAAGTATGCTGATGAGAAACATCGGCAAGTTACCTTTGGGGAAGGGGAGGAAGTATTTTTACATGTGTCAGAACATTCAGAAAGTCTGAAAACTGGGCCAACACCTAAATTATCTCCTCAATATTGTGGGCCTTTCAAAATACTCAAGCGAGTAGGTGATCGTGCCTACAAATTATTGCTACTTGCACATTCTTGTATTCATTCGGTGTTTCATGTAAGCCGTTTACGTAAGCGGTTACATGGGGACAATAATGTCATTGACCAACAGGTTTTGGTTGATTTCATTGAACCTCCTACTTACCGTATGAACCTGAACATGTTCTCAATTATCATGAGTTATGTATACGTCATCATGTATGTCAACAAGCCTTAATCAAGTGGAAAGACCAACTTGAGGAAGGTGCCACTTGGGAAAACATTAGTGTTCTTAAGAAGAAGTTTCCCACTTTTGTTTTCGAGGACGAAAACTCTTTTTAGGGGGGGAGTAATGTCAGGACACAGGCAAGGCCAAACTAGACAAGGGCAAGGCCGAGCTAGGCAGTGTGGAAAGGAAGTCCAACTAGGGCAAAGGGCCAGGGGCCATGCTATATAGTGGGTGGTTGGGTGGTGGATTCCTAGATTCTAGTTCCCCTTGTCTAACACTTACAATGACTATTTTCTTTTTGTAGGTACATAGAATGGTCATGTGATTTATTTAAAATAATATTAGCTTGATTAGGAGTTTAATTAATACAAATTATCATGGAGCAATGAATAAGAGAAGCTTTATCATCAAAGGAATAATCTCTTGTGATGAGAGAGAACTTCATAAAACTGTGCGTCAAGCCTTGAAATCTAGACCTTTCACTTGAGGAGGCACTAATATTTTTATAGTAGGAGTAGAAGAACAAATTGTAGTGTTGCTGGATTAATCCCAAGACCTAGTGCTTTCGGGTGAGCTAGAACAGACAGTCATCTTCTTTCCCTGCCCATGGAACACAACCCCAAGATAATATTGATAATAAATAATAACAACAAGGTTTGATTGAGTTGCTGATTGGGGAGGTTATTGGCTCATCACCATCTATAGGAGCTCATCATAGTGCAATGCCCCTGCTTATCAAGGTTCGCTCGTAACTCCACCACGAGCCAGTTCAACATGGCTATTGGGGATGCCAGGAACGCAAGGGGTTGATGTCTCATCGACGGTAGTCCAAGCACGCAGTAATAGTCGCTTTTGACACGAACCAACAAACGACGGCCTGCCATGCACCCAACATTCTCTCTCTCTCTCTCTCTCTCACACACACACTTTTCTCCTCTACTGTCACTTAATGAGCGACTCCAGCTCATGTGGTCTTCTAGCCCACACAAACACATAAGCGGATCTCCCTCTCTGCAATCAGAATCACCCTCTCACTCTCTCTTTCTTCCTACCACCACCAACCAAATGATCTCCTTCTCTGACGGCCAGTTGCTCACTATGCAGGCCCTCATTACTTACGTACAGTAGTAAATCTCTCTCTCTCACACACACATTCTCACCCAGTGAATGGCTATGCCGTAAAACACCCCATTTCCACCCACGCACACATAAACTACCTTTCTCTCTCTCCTCTACACCTCAACTGTGGCTGCCTCTCAGTCTTACTTCCCCTCTATCTCCCATTTCCAGTGGCCATGCAACTAGCACCCTTACCACACCTTTTTGGTCCTTGCTTCCCGAAGCACACCACATGAACCTCTACAACTGACCTCCACTGAAGAAACCGTGCACTCAAGCAACTTGACAATTGCCGAATTGAAAGCTAGTTTCATCTCTACTTCAATAACATATTTCGCCCCTCATAACACCTCATAGCAAAGGCGTTCAACCAATTTGCAGACACCAAGAGATAGAGATTCCTCATTAGAGTTGAAGTCATCAACAAGCTGCCCAAACACAGGGTGCATTAAGGTGAGCGGAAGTGGTGGCTGTGCTTACCTAGCATACTGGTTGATACATTGTGCATTGTCATGGCAAGGATCTTATGGGTTGAACTAAATTGGAATGGAAAAATTTCTACACCTATTAGAGCTCCTACGCTTGAAGAGGACATGACTCTCTGCTCCACAATTTTGGAAACTTATGGTTATTGACACATGTCTTAGAGTGCCTACTCCTTGTGAGGCAGGCCTCTCCGCTTTGAAATATTGGATATTGATACATGTGTACTAGAGTGCCTACACTTGGTACGGCAGGACTCTCCGTGGTTACCTTATTATATGTGGAACTGGCCCACCACATTTGATATGGATTGGTTTGAATGGACATGATGCACTAGTATGGAAAGTTAGAAGAGTGACCAATGGTGGTTTATTTGGAACAACATTACTGACCAAGGTTACACTCTGCACCTCTGTACATTTACTTCATTTTATGAAGTCCCATCACACCATCCACCTGTTACACATTTTTCCACTTTTAAATTGCTTCTTACTAATCATTGTTGCTTAGTTACTCATTGTCCTTTGCAAGAATGTACTTATCGTCTTGTACGGCGCACTTGACTCCATCACTTATGTACCTCGCAACTAAGGGCAATTGCTTATTCAACCCCGGAGTATGTTATGGATATGGGAGCTGTACATTTATTACTCAAGTGCTCATTAGGATCTATGGTCATTTATGCCGGCCGGCCAATGTGTATTCATTTTGAGCATTGAAGAATCTATAAATGAAATACATGCAAGAGGGAAATGCTCACTCTTGCACGGGGGGAGATTGCACCTAGTGCTCGTGTGTTTATATTCTCCTCTCCTCTCTTCTCTCTTGCCATGCTGGTATGCTCTATCCCGCTCATTGTCTCCCTCTATTTGCGTATAGCTTGGATTATGTGCTTGTGCGAGTCGTCTGGTATGCAGACTCACTCGTTTATGGATTGTAGCATGTTATTTTCGTATTTTGCACGGCAACCACACCTCCGTTTGCAGCATGTAGAGATAAAGTGGCCTTTGTGACTTGTTGCTCGTGTTGCTGATTTGTTTTCTGGAGAGTTTCTAGATCGATTGTTGTCTTTGCAGTTAGTTCAACAAACTCTTGTTCTTTGAATTACATGGCTTCTTTGTATGACTCCAACACATATATTGGCCAAGACTAGCCTTTCCTCACAAAGCCGTAGGCACCTGTATACACCATGTAGATGTTGGTGGCAAGCATAGATTTCATCCTTCATTTGTCTATCACATCGTGTGCATACCAGTATATTCAAATATGTCCTCTAAATTCTCCATTGTTCTTGTGTTGCTTGCTTTCGGTTGATCTGTTTGTGTGTCTTGAGCCTCAGTGATTGGCTCATTTGGTTGGTTGGCTTGAGTATGTGGTGTCTCTGTGAGACTAGTTGGTTTAGCCGCTTGTTTCTTGACAATTTCTTTGAGTGGTTTGGTATCTGGTTCCATATTGTTAGCAATGGGAGTGGCCTCCTCTGGTTGTGGCTATGTTGTAGTCTCCGGTTGTGGTGGTGCACTTTCTTCTGCAGTAGGGTTGACTGATTCTTTGGGGAACCCTCCTGAGGTTGTGTATTGGCTTCTTTGTGTGCCTGGGCCTATTCTAGTTGTCATTCTTATTTATGGAAGAGATGTTATAGGCCAGTCCACTTTTCCTCAAAATCTCCTTTGAGATCTCTTTCTAGCTCAAAAGCCACCTTCTCTCTTTCGAGTCTTGTTTCCCTCTGTGTTGGTTCTTCAATAACTACTGTTGGACTATGTTTCTTGGTTTGCTTTGCTCATCCTTCTTTTTATTTCCTTTTTCTTTCAAGAGGAGCGTCCTCCTCTTCCTCCTCTATGTTACCTTTTTCTTTTGTTGCTACGGATGTAGGTTCTTGAGCTGGTACATTGACTAATCAAGTCCGCAGTCTTGTTGCCACTGGTGGAGCCCGTGTTTGTACTTCTGGCTCCTCATTTGTCTTGTTGAGCAACCATAAATTTTTCTCTAGGGTAGGCGATAGGTGATCTACTTGGCCTACAGCATGATAGGAAATTCTGGTGAGCACTTTTGGAGCTCCTAAAAATGTGATGTTCTCTGGCTTCTTCACATGAGTGAGCGTTGTGTAGATGTATTGTGCGTGGTTCACCTCTGGCATCCCCTCTTTCTTTGATGCTTGTGTGAAGGTGGGAGGCATGATATGGTTGAGAACTGTATACCTTGACGGTCCCTTGGCAGTGAAGTGAAAATGTTGGTGATAGAGCTGCAGTGCCAACTCTATTTCCCTTTGCTTCAATTTCAAAAAGGAGGATGATCGGCTGGTGAAAATACCACTGGTTGGTGATTGTCTATCCCTCATATGTTTTCCTCCTTTCTGAAGGTTGAGTGCTTCTGCCACTTGGTCTTCTGTTATGTTAACTTTGATAGGAGAACCATTGAGGTCAGATATGGTGGCTTGTCCTTCCTCGGTGATGTTGTGCAAGAGCTCATACGTTGTTTTGTAATCGACACCATAGGGGTCCATCTCTCTATATTCCTTAAGGCCAATCTTTTCCCAAAGTGGTCGGACTGCCTGTTCTTTGATGAGGTCCTAAGATTCCCTTGGTAGCATTTGTACTTCGACTTTGGTTCCATGAGCACTCTTGAATGATCCGTGGTAGATAGTGACATGCTGCTGTCCAACTGGTCTTTTACCAACCAGGTGACATTTTCCTCTCTCAAGGAGTCTTCCTTCAGCTCATATGGTGGGAGTTCATCAAATTTCTTCTTCATGGTATTTTTCTTCTGAGCTCCCAATGTAGATGAGAGAGAACTTGATAGTGTATTAGCATCTTCAGAGATTAGACCATTCTGGCAAGTTATAACCTAGTATCACAACTAAATAAGCAAAAATGAGCCCTAAAAATTACAATTTTGGCAAAGTCTATCTTTGATGGGCTTAATATGCAAATGGGTGTACGTGCATGCAAAAATGGTGTCAAATGGAATGTATAGAAAATGTAAGTGCTGGTGGTGATCTGCAAGAATCTTGAGAGCTTTTGAATTTTTGTGATGGGAGCTGTGAACAATTATATGTCCGCTTGATCGCATTCTGTACTTTTGGTAATTGACCAATTAGTGAGGATTTGTCAAACTTGATGAAACTTGGGCAAGTGTTTAATGTGACCATTGTGAACATATCTGCGTATCACAAATGCAAGTTAGGGCTTTTCCATTGCCATTTCTATCTTAGGCGTGCCTAAGATAAAAAGAGGGTGATAGAGGGCCATTTCTTATTTTTGGTGCTCTGATGGGTTTTAGAGCAGATTTTATTGATGATGGGTGAAGTTGGGTTTGATTTGGCAAGCTAACAGTGAGAATTGGGCACTGATGGCTATAGGATGTGGCACAATGCGTTTTATGAGTATTTGCATGAAACAAGTGTTACAATGTGATGTAGTGCTTGTGATGGGGATGGAAAATATGCTAGTGTAGAAGGGGGTGCCAAAAAATGGTGCCATGCTAGTGAGTTATCTTCGGCGCGCCGAAGATAGAAGTTACACTTTATTGCACTTTAGGCCTTGCTTTTGCCCTTTCTAGCTTCTACTAGCTAGATAATGGTGGTTGGAACCCTTGGTTTGTTTCCTGGTAGCTGATATAGTTCTCGATGAGGTTGACCGTCTTCTGTTGAGTAGTCACTAATAACTAGTTACTTGCTCCTTGGAGGTTGGTGGAGGTCCAATATGGTGTAGAGAGTGTCCCCCTTGATTTTGAGGTGAGTTGGGTCAGGATTTTGCATTGTGGTGCAAAATGTTGCTTTGCGGTGTGAATATGGTCTTTCTGTACTATACTGATGATTGAGCCTTAGTTAACCCCTAAATCTCCATAGTTCCTTAACATGATGGCCTCAAAACATTTGTAAATTTTGGTCTCCTTCTAACTCCTTTATCTTCGACGCGCCAAAGATGCTAGGTTAGATTTTCTAAAGCTTTTTGCACTTTGGAGCTTAGCGTAGTGCTACCCCCTTAGTGATGAGCCTCTGGTCCAGTTTTGGTGAAATTTGGGTGTCAAGTATAGCGAGTGTTAGCATTTTTGCCCCTAATCGTTCCCAGATTGCCATGTGTTGGCATTCCCCTTATGGCTGATTCGCCTTATTATGCTGTGAAGGTCAATGCAAATAAACACATTATGTTGTGCAAGAAGTGGGTCTTGAGTATGGCACTCAAGGGTTTCCGATGCCAAGGTATCTGGTTGCTTGAATCTTTTGAAGAGAAATTTTTTTAGCAATTGAGGTCATTCTTTGATAGTGCAATATACATTGTCTGTTGTGTGTTGCTTGGATACAATGGTCTCTGTCACTGTGAGTGCCCACTTATACTTGAGTGTAGCTGGCTTGACTTGCTGTGGGATCTTTGGTACCGATTGTTGAATTTGTTTGCCGTGGATATTTGGTCTTTTTGTGGCTATACTTTGCTTCTTCTGTTGCCATATCCATGTCCTCTTGAGTAGCAATGACTTCTATTGAAAAGGTGGATGCAATTTTTTTCCTTTAAAGTTGTGAGCGATGTGTAGCAGTCTTTTTGACACCCACACTTGTTGAGGTTGGTTCTTGAGTTAGCTCTTGCGTACCCAAATTTGCTTGACTACTTTCATAAAGAGTGGCTAAAAGCAGTCTTTGATGGAGTAGTGGTTGTATTTGTGACTAATGATTTTACTTTCTAGATGGGAAATTACCGAGAGATCCTTTCCATTCTTCCTTACTGTATGCAAATGGTATTCTTAGTTGTCCACCTTTAAGTGTGAGCTCCAGCATTCAAGCATCCCAATCTTGTATTGCTTTGTAGGTTCTCATCCATGGAACCCCTAGTATTAGGTCTTCATTCATGTGTTCATCCGCAATACATATGAGAGTATGCGGGGCTGAAAATCCATGAACCATGATAATCAAGTTAATTTTTGCTAGTGATGGAGTGATTCATTTGTTACAGCCTTTGACGGTGGCTCAATAGCACTCAAGTGGGGTGAAACATGGTTGCCCATTGTCTCCTACTCTATTTGGTATGTATGTTGATGAGGTGTCTGATTACATTGACAGAGAGGGTGATAGAGGTGCCCAGCTGGCAGGGAAGTGGATCCCATTTTTCTTATGTGCTAATGATATTGTGTTGATCTTTGACTCACCGGAGGGTATGCAGTGGCAATTAAGTGCATTACACAATTTTGCAAACCTTGAGATAAGTTGAGTAACTGGCAGCATTGGCTTGAGCTCCCGTGTTCGCTAAAGCTTTCACTTTGTATCCCTCTTTCAGATTCACGTTGATCCGCATATCAAGACCATCCATCCACTTGTCCAGTAGCCTCTACCTCATCCTCTGCTATGGGCTGAACAACTTGGAGAGTATTGAGTGGTACAGCTTGTAGAACACATTGCCTTGCAGTGTTCCATTTTAGAATCAGAATGCGAGCCTCCTCTTGAGCCTCGCCAAAGGCCATGATTCTATAGGCAAAAATTTCCCATTCTGTAGCAAAGGTTGTTTTATGCTGGTCCTTGGGATCTATTGTCAGCTGGTTGTACCCACAAAAACCATCTAAAAAACTATAAGCTTCCTGGCCAGCTACCCTTTCTAGCACGTGATCAGTGATGGGAAGAGGATTGCTATCTCGTATGGTGGCTGAGTTCACTTTTTGAGATTTACACATCTCTTAGTTTTCCATTTTTAAAGGCACCACAACAATTGGTGATACCCAATCTGTGTGTTCTATCTAATAGATAAACTCTGCTCTTTTGAGTTTTTCTATCTCTTCTTTGATTTTTTTGGCAAAGGTCTCATTATACGTATATGGTCTTTGTGGACTTGGCTTGGCATCATCTGTTATAGGGATGGTATGTTGGAATATTGTAGGATCCACTCCTTTGGGATCTCTATATGACCATGCAAAAACATCTCTATATTCCTTCAACATCCTTATGAGAATCTCTTCTTCTTCTTGCGACAGATCCATAGCTATGTATGAAGGTCTCGGCTCTTCTTTAGGCTCTGCTAGATCACTTTGTTTTACATTTCTCGGCCCTTCATAGGATTTCCCCGGTTCTGTTGACTCTTGTAATGGTTGCTTGACAACAATCTTGCAATCTTGCAAAGTGTATTTTATATAGTGCGATGGAACATTGATTTCTCCATGTTTATCACTATTGATTCCATTTTCGTTGTCTAGATTTCTTTTAAGGTTCTTTTCAGCTCTTTGTACTTAGCCTTACGCTTTGTTTTTGTCATTGGGGGATCTTTCCCCTTGGTTGTTTCACGCCTGTAAATTTTTGGTTTCTTTTGGGTTTGTCACTCTTTAGGTGCCGATTCGAGATACCTTCCCGTTACCTTGTCTTTTATGCAATCAGGTGTGTTTACTTTCATTAAGAATTGGGTTTTGGTATCCAACGCTGTTTTGTGATTTTCTTCCTCAAGTTTTATTCTCGCTTTTTGTGGTATTTCTGTTGACGTCTGCGATGTTGGTTTGGAAACTCAAGAAATATTTCTTCCCCTCCTCAGAGTAGAAGTTTGGCCCTTACATGCTCCTTTTCTGAGTCCAATTCTTTCGTTGAATTTTTTCTTCTTCCAACTCATCCGTGGCATCACAGTAGTGATCCAAAAAGACCTGTTGCTCCTCAATCATCTTGATGAATACCATTTGGATAGGGACTATGTCATAGCCTTCTGCATCACATAATTGTGTAGGTGTTGATTCATTTACACATACATCCATTGTGGCCGATCTGAGTCCATTCAAAAGGTTTGAACAAATGTTCAGGGAATGGTTCAGGTATATATTCCGCATTATTCACCTGTCTATCTAGATCATAGTCTTCCCTTTGCAAACTCCTCGACTGAGAAGCCCCACACATCCAAATTGGGGTGTCTTTATGTATCCTTGAAGGTAGTTTAGTCTCTGCAGAGGTCAAGACATCCCTGTAAGAATGATCTTTCAAGTTTACTAGGGTAATTATCCCTACTTGTTTCAGGTAGAGATAATCATTGCCCCAGTCTTGAACTAGTTGTATCTGTCTCATGAATGGTCTTAAGACCCAAGATGATTTCATAGTTGAGTTTCTTTCCAACATATATAATGGCAAAAGCGTGCTGGTAGTCAATTTTGCAGGAAGTGACTATCACATTCTCAAGTAAGCCCGTTGGTTTCTATATGTGTCTATATGTCAATTGCAATTTCATTCTTGTTTGCCTGATTGTCAGTTTTCCCAAGCTTCCCAGATAGCTTTGGTTGCTATGGAAATGCCTGCACCACTATCTAAAATAGCCATGGTAGTTATATCATTGTACTGTACTAGAAGGGTAGCGTTTCCCTCATTCCCTTCGCAGTAGTCCCCTACCTTGTTTATAGGTAATGACCTGACAATTTTAGTCTGTATGTCTTTGTTTTGCAAATTTTCCAAGTCCATTTGAGATGCTTCTTTTAGCCCCATCTTTTCCATAGTGGTTTGTATATCTCTCCACAATTGCAGTTTTAACCTCAGTAGTTCTCCGAAAGTGATTGTGCACTGAACTGGTGTTGACATAATGGATTGTAGATTAGCCACATACAAGGTTTGTCTTGGCCTTTCTAATTTGGTTGTTTTGAAGACGATCAATTCTCTCTTCATTCTCTCCTAAGTAGGATGGCAGCATCCACAAAGTTTTGGGTTTTGAAGAGCCTGACTGCTCGGATCCCCAATCTCCATATAATGATTATTTATCCAGTTCCATGGGGAATCTATCAAAGTGAAATTCCTCAACTGGAGATAATTTCAAGGTTATACTCCCATCTTTTGCTTCTCTAACCCTTTTCCATAGGTAGTTTAGCCAATCTCCTTCAAATATTAGCACCTTGTCCCATCCTTCCTCATGATGAGGAACTTCCAGTTTAGGTGATGGTGCATTATCGTTTGCCATGTTTCCAAACTCATCTTTTTCTTGAACTTTTTCCTTCATGGTTTTAGTCTCATTTTCAGTCGTTTTTTCTGCAACCTCCTGTTGTGGGTTCTGTTTTTCTATCATGGTTTGTGTGATTTGCACAAGGTTTTTGTAAGCTTCTAGTCTAGTTGCTTCCATATCTGGTGGTTGGATAATTTTTCCATTGATTTTCTAGGGTTTGACCCGCTTTCAACCCAGTTTGGAAAGCCTCCAGAGCTGCATTGATTGGTTCATGGGTTCGGTTGACCAGAACTGATCCAACCAATATTGATTTTTGTTCCTTGAATTCTGTGAAGGAGTATGAATTATTTCTTTTGTTTCCTTTTGTATCTTCTCTTCAGTCTCTTTTCGTTGTTTTTGTCTCTTAAGTTCATATCTCTTGCGTCTTTCTTTCCTATAATTTTTAGAGCATTTACTGGATTTGTGAGATCCACTTGCATTTTTCTTCTTCTTCTCATTGTCTTGGGCTCTAGTCATCACTTGAATAGGAATTGTTGGTTCCCCTTTTGATGAACTACTTGGCCTGATTTGAATTATGGTTATAGCAGTCCTTCCTTTGTTGGTTGGGTTCCTAGGAAATCTTCAAGAAAGTGTCCTCCCTTTCGTCCACATGCCCCGCAATAAGCCTCTATAGGTCATGCATTCTTATCCAGTTCGGGACAGTCATTCTTCCAATGATCATCCACTCCACAGTTATGGCAATTTCCAGTTTTTGGTTTGGGCTTTGGCTTGGCCATTGGTGGTCTCTCTCCCTGATTTGAAATAAAGTTAACATGTGTTGTTTCAGTAGGTTCTTGAAACATCGGCTCTATAAATTTTCAACTCCAGACATCTGTCTATATATTGCCTCATTTGACTCACCCTATCCCTTACAATCTCTCCATGTTTTTGCGTGAAACTATAGATTTGTGCCACTGTATTATGCTTTGTCCCCATTTTTGGAACAAGTAGCAACAAATCTCATTGTTAAGGTTGGCAAGTTGGTTATTGATCCAAGTGTTATGGTTTGAAACCAAGTCAAAGCTTTGACTTCCAAGTTCACCTTGAACCCCTCAAACTACGTATCGAAGTCGATTATGCGCTCAGCTCTCAAAACTTGTCTGAAGCTGGCCAAATGGTCATATGGATTCCCCAATCCATTGTATTTTTTGACCCACTTTTGGAAATCTACTGGTCTAACTCTACGATTGTGTTCTGCACCTGCTCTTTCCCTCTAACCGATGTCTCTCCCATTAATTCCTCAAACCAACTTTTGGTAAGTGTGACTCATGTGGACCACTTCTCATCCTTGTGTTACTCATCCCTCCTGTGTTATAGGTGGTTTCAACCTTTCTTTCTCTATTGGTACCATTAAGGTGACTACCCCTTGCTGTGCTTACTTGTTGGTTGGCCATGCTGTCATAAGATCTAGCATTTGGATCCACATCTTGATCAATTTCTTGTGCGGTTCCCATAATTACTTCACAAATTGAGCTTCCTTGGTACTTGGTTTGTGTAATCTCTTTTGGGGTCATCATAACAAAATTATTGTTGTAACAATCTCTAAAAAGATGAATGGAAAGTTTTGCTAACCTTTTTTCCCTGATCTTGAAGATGTACACAATTTTCAAGGGAGTCAGTTGTCCTAATCTAGCATGGGTAGTCCATACCAAATCCTTCATATTGTTTTCTTCTCTGGGTTATCCATGGACATGCATTTTAATGGTTTAGCATCTATTAACTCATATCCTTCTAATTATAACACTGGAGGTCCTTCCTTAATAGCCTTATCTGGTATTATAGTATCGACCTCTAATCCCCATTTATCCACTAAATCAGGGTCTTTTATCTTGTGATAATGTACTCCATTTTGGTCTATCTACAGGTCATCCTGTTTGTTGGCCCTAACTTCCTCTTCAAAATCAATGGTATGGTCGTCTATCCTCACTACAAACTCCTCATTTGGGTCCAAGTAAATCTGGGCTTTATATTTGTTGGTCTTGAAGAAAGTCAGGACATGTTTGAATTTGAGTGAGGTCCATGTTCTTGATTGAGTTGAAAGGAAGACATGTTTGAGCTTGAATCGGAGTAAGTGTCCAACACTTCTTCCCTAATAGTTTCTAATGGTCATCCTTGATTCACACTCTCTTATGTGGACGCTCTACTCCTATTCTCTCCTAAGTCAATCGAGTTTCTCAAAAATCTACCAAATCTTAGGTTCATATTGAAGTGATACTTCAAACCTGAAAATGTGGCCTTGATTTCAACCGCAATGCTTTAGCTTTTGCTCTCGATTTGTCATCAAGTCATGAGTCCGTGCATACCAGCACTTAAAACCGTACGTGATTCCACAATTTATTATCAATTTGGTCAATAAAGAGGCAAAAAGATACAAAATTTCCTTTCTCTATCCCTCGATAGACTCTTTGTGCAAAAAAGGTGTGAGTTTTGCTCAGGCTATCTTAGGTGCACCAAAGATATCTACACTCATAGTTAGGCCCAATTTCAACTTTCAACTCATAAATGGAGTCCTTATGGCTTGCTAAAGACAACCCTAATGTAAAATTTGCAAAATTACTTCCCTGGTGTGAGCTTTATCTTCAGCGCACCGAAGATAAATCTTCTCCTTTTTTACTTTTTCTTGCAATTTGTGGCTTGGGTTGGGTTCTTCAAGTGATTTCAAGTTTATACCATGAATTTCACAAAGTTTTGACCACTTACCAATGTTTTTAGCTCTTTTTGAACTTGAAGGCTAGTTTTCCAATTCCCTTGGTGTATTGATTTTTGCACAGCCCCACTTTGATTAAACTTGCTTAGGAGCTGTATTATAACCCTAATAGTGTTAGGAAATAAGACGTAGCTAAATAGATAATTGAGTAGATTACTTAATGGAGAGAGACAGATTTACATACACGAGATTATAGAGAGAGAGAGAGAGAGAGAGAGAGAGAGAGAGAGAGAGAGAGAGAGAGAGAGAGAGAGAGAGAGAGAGAGAGAGTACACACGATATACGTGGTTCACCCAATATGGGCTACGTCCACGGGAAAGCAACCACTCAATGGCTTTAGTACTTCAAAACAAGAAGTAGTTTACAAAGGGATTATACCCTTAATGGAGCTCCCGCCTTGCTTCACTCTCACCACCTCACACTCACCTTGTTGCGTCAACTTCACACTCTATGAAATGTGTGTAGAAATGGCCTCCTTTTATAGGCCAAAAGGGCTGCCCTCTCTCATGAGAGGCAGCCATGTGTAGCCGCCCTTGTGTAGATAAGTCCAAATCGGACCCTCCAATCAGCCCATGTGTGGCTGCCCTTGAGAAGACAAGTCCGCTTTTGAATTCGTCCACCGGCCATTGAATTCGGCCACCGGCCATTGACTAATGGCCACGGGCAAACCGACGGTTGTTTTCTGACCACTTTCCGGCCGCCGTCCGGCCATAATATTCCGGCGAGGGAAAAAAAAAAGTCTCGGGGGCTTCCGCCCCCGAGTCCCCTAATGTTGCCCCTGGTTTTTTACTGTGAAAATTTTGGTTTCCGGTGAGTGATTTACCTTCACGCACGATGGCTTCTCCTCATAATGGGGGCCTTACAAATGTGCGCTTTTACCACTGAAAATTACAAGGGTAAATCAAGCTCCATACTTAACAATCTCCCAATTGGAGACTGATCTCCAAACCAAACCTATGACTGCTTTCCATTCTGGCTTCTTATCCTTGAATGACGATTGAAGATGAGCAAAAGCCCAACTTCTCCTTGTTGACCACCTTTGTAAACATGTCTGCACGATTTTCACTTGTACGCACCTTTCATAGCTTTAGATGTCCCTCTTCCAAAAGAGTGCGTATGAAGTGATATCTCACCTCAATGTGTTTTGTCCTTGAATGAAAGGCTGAGTTCTTCGCAAGATGGATAGCGCTTTGGCTATCACGGTAAAAGACACAATTGTCTTGTTTGAATCCAAGCTCTTCTAAGAATCTGTGAAGCCACATAATTTCTTTGCTTGCCTCCGTCATTGCTACATACTCTGCTTCCGTGGTAGAAAGTGAAACCACTTTTTGTAGCTTTGAATCGCAGCTTACTGTTGTGTCTCGAACCGTGAACCCATAGCCATTAGTGCTCCTTCGAGTATCTTTGTCACCTGCCATATCTGCATCAGCATACCCTTCTAGAAAAATATCAATTCCTCCAAAACACAAAGCATTTGTTGTTGTCCCTTTTAGATACCTAAGTATCCACTTCACAGCTTGCCAATGCTCTTTACCTAGGTTGTCCATGAACCTACTCACAACTCCCACTGCATGTACAATGTCTGGCCTTGTCCAGACCATAGCATACATTAGAGAACCTACCGCTGCAGCATATGGAACTTTAGACATACAGGCTATCTCCTCTTGTGTCTTTGGACACATATCCTTCGTTAGTTTAAAATGACCAGCCAAAGGTGTAGAAACTGGTTTTGCATTTTGCATTGCAAACCTTTCTAGTACTTTCTTGATGTAATCTGCTTGAGATAGCTTTATTGTCTTCTTCGTCCTGTCCCTTGATATTTTCATACCAAGTATCCTCTTTGCAGCACCTAAATCTTTCATTGAAAAAGATTTAGACAGCTCCTCTTTTAGGTCTTTGACGTCCTGCATGTTAGCACTTGCAATCAACATGTCATCAACATACAACATTAGGATGATGAATTTCCCATCTCCCAAATTCTCCGTGTAGAGGCAGTGATCCGAGTTGCATCTTGTGAATCCATGATCCAACATCCATCGATCAAACTTCAAGTACCATTGTCTTGATGCTTGCTTTAAACCATACAAGCTCTTCTTTAATCTGCAAACCATTTTCTCCTTACCTTTTACTTCATACCCCTTTGGTTGAAGCATGTAGATTTCCTCCTCTAAGTCACCTTGAGGGAATGCCGTATTTACATCCATTTGCTCGAGATTTAGATCATGAGCAACCACAAGGCTTAAGACAATCCTAATCGAGTTCATTTTTACAACAGGAGAAAATATTTCATTGAAGTCAATACCTTTCTTTTGAGAAAACCCTTTTACCACAAGCCTAGACTTGTACCTTTTCTTCCCACATTCTTCTTCCTTTAGCTTGTACACCCATTTGTTTTGAAGTGCCCGCTTACCTTTAGGCAACTCAACCAACTCCCATCTTTGGTTGCGATGTAGTGACTCCATCTCCACTTGCATGCTCTTCGTCCATTCTTCTTTGGATTCATGTTGCATAGCTTCTTCATATGATTCCGGCTCTCCAGAATCTGAGATCAAGAGATGGTTGAAGGAAGGAACAAACCTTTCTGGAGGTCTACTTGCTCTTGTAGATCTTTGGAGAATAGATTGAGGCTCCTCATTTGGTTGACGTTGTTGCACATTGTCACTGTTTGTAGTCCTTGAGTCTTCACTGTTCTCAAGCTCCATGTACTCATCACCTGTTTCTTTTGTTTATTTTCTTTCCAAGTAATCTTTGTACATATTTTGTTCGTTAAAAATTACATCCCTACTCCTTAAGATTTTACCATCTTCAGGATTCCATAGGCGATACCCAAAGTCACCTTCTCCATAGCCAATGAAGAAACACTTTTTGGACTTTGCATCTAGCTTTGATCTTAGGCTTCTATCTATGTGCATGAAAGCCTCACACCCAAATACTTTTAGAAATGCATAATTCACCGGTTTATCTGTCCATGCCTCTTTTGGAACTGCCCCATCCAATGTCGTTGAGGGTGACTGATTGATTAAGTACACAGACGTACTTACAGATTCGTGCTCGCTCCATGATTGTCCTGTTCATCCTTTTCGAAATACCATTTTGCTAAGGTGTCCTTGGGGTTGTCCTTTGCCTCCGAATGCCATTGCTAGCACAAAAGCTTTCAAAAGCTTGGTTGCAATATTCACCTCCATTGTCGGATCTGAGGCATTTAACCTTGGTACCTGTTTCATTCTCCACAAAAACTTTCCACCTTTGAAATATGGAAAATACATCGGATTTATTCTTCATGACATAAACCCATGTTTTTCTAGTCACATCGTCTATGAATGTTACATAGTACAATGAGCCACCAAGTGATGGTGTACTTGCAGGACCCTAAACATCAGAATGAACCAACTCAAGTTTTTTATTTTTTCTTTCATTTCCTGATTTTTGAAATTTTACCCTCTTTTGTTTACCATAAACACCATCTTCATAGAACTCTAAGTCCACTTCTTTCAAACCTAGTAGAAGCTTCTTTGTTTGAAGGATTTGCATTCCTTTGGCACTCATATGCCCAAGTCGGTAGTGCCACACCGCACTGTCAACTTCTGTAGTTGTTGCACAAACTGAAGATTGCGTGCTAACAGTACACAAGTAAAGTGTACCGACCTTTTCTCCCTTGGCAACCACCAAAGATCCCTTTGAGATCTTCCACCGTTTGTTTCCGAATGCAATGTTGTGACCTTCATCGTCCAATTGTCCTGTAGAGATCAAATTTTTGCGAAGAGAAGGAATATGCCTAACATCTTTAAGCTTCCATTCATTTCCGTTAGTAGTTTTGACAGAAACTGTACCTTTGCCGACAATCTCACAAGCTTCATCATCTCCCAAGTATGCATACCCAAAATTACCTTTGGTGTAGTCTTGAAAATGTTGCTTGTGTGGTGTCGCATGGAATGAAGCCCCAGAATCTACTATCTAGGAATTAGACACATTGTCTAATGAGAGAATTAGAGCATCTTGCTCTACTTTACTTGCCACATTGGCCTCCGATGTTGGCTTGTTGTCTTGAGACTCTGTCTCCTTCTTCTTCTTGGACCAACAATCCTTCTTGATGTGGCCCTTCTTGCCACAGTTCCAACATTCAAGAGCTGACTTTGTGCGTGACTTGCTCCGTCTTGAGCGATCACGACTCTTTTGGTTTTTTAACCTCTCCTTAAGCCTTCCTCTTGTTTCCACTGATAGTGCAGCACTTGATGATTCTCCTGTACTTCTCCTTCGCATTTCCTCGCTTAGGAGAATACCCACAACATCATCAAACTTAAGAGTATTTGTGCCACAAATAGAATTACTTACAGCCATCACAAGGCTGTCCCAACTATCCGGTAGAGATGATAGTATAAGGAGAGCTTGCACTTCGTCATTGAAATTGATTTTCACCGATCGAAGTTGACTTATGTTTGTGTTAAAGTCATTTAGGTGTTCTGCAAATGAACCATTCTCTGGCATCTTTAGATTGAACAAGCGCTTCATAAGAAATACCTTATTGGATGCCGATGGCTTCTCGTAGAAGTCGTCAAGTGACTTCATCAAGTCCTCCGTGGTCTTCATCTTCGAAACATTGAAGGCCACCGTTGACGCCAAGCTTAACCGGATTGTTCCGAGTGCCTTTCGATCAAGGACAATCCATGCTTCATCTGCCATTGTTGTGGGCTTCTTCGCAAGACCACCTAGTGGCAAATAGAGGTCCTTCTGGTAGAGATAGTCTTCAATCTGCATCTTCCAATGTTGGTAGTTTTTGCTGTTGAACTTCTCAATCTTGAGGTTCCCTTCCTCCGCCATAACTCCCACTCAATTCAAGGAATCCTTTCCTTGAGATAATTTAGCTACGAGCAAACCTTGCTCTGATACCAGTTGTTAGGAAATAAGACGTAGCTAAATAGATAATTGAGTAGATTACTTAATGGAGAGAGACAGATTTACATACACGAAATTATAGAGTAGAGAGAGAGAGAGAGAGAGAGAGAGAGAGAGAGAGAGAGAGAGAGAGAGAGAGAGAGAGAGAGAGAGAGTACACACGATATACGTGGTTCACCCAATGTGGGCTACGTCCACGGGAAAGCAACCACTCAATGGCTTTAGTACTTCAAAACAAGAAGTAGTTTACAAAGGGATTATACCCTTAATGGATCTCCCACCTTGCTTCACTCTCACCACCTCACACTCACCTTGTTGCATCAACTTCACACTCTATGAAATGTGTGTAGAAATGGCCTCCTTTTATAGGCCAAAAGGGTTGCCCTCTCTCATGAGAGGCAGCCATGTGTAGCCGCCCTTGTGTAGATAAGTCCAAATCGGACCCTCCAATCCGCCCATGTGTGGCCACCCTTGAGAAGACAAGTCCGCTTTTGAATTCGGCCACCGGCCATTGAATTCGACCACCGGCCAATCGACGGTTGTTTTTCGACCCCTTTCCGGCCGCCGTCCGACCATAATATTCTGGCGAAAAGGAATATTCCGGCGAGGCCCCTAAAGTTGCCCCTGGTTTTTGACTGTGAAAATTTTGGTTTCCGGTGAGTGATTTACCTTCACGTACGATGGCTTCTCCTCATAATGGGGGCCTTACAAATGTACGCTTTTACCACAGACAATTACAAGGGTAAATCAAGCTCCATACTTAACAAATAGACCGTAGGGATTGAAAAATGAGCAAAATATCCCTTCTAGTGAGATCTTTATCTTCAACGCATAGAAGATAATTCTCTTCCACATTTTAATATTTTTTATTGTTTTCTTCAGAGATTGCTTTTTCCACAAATTTAAGATTTATCCACACCCTGGTTTCAAGTTTTAGCTTGATTTGACTTTTCCTTGTTGATTTTCTTTGAGGTCTGCATTTTATTTTCAATTTTGGGCTTGACCAGGCCTTTAAGTGATCCAAATGTTTTCAAAATCAATGGGGATGGTCTAAGCAAGTTGGTCTACCAACTTGCAAGTTCAATTTCTCAGTTTTAGTCTCAAAACCCCCCTATATATCTTCAATGCACCGAAGATAGACTTGTTAATTTTTTTGGTTTTCATCAATGCACTGATGGGGGCTTTTCACAAGCCAAGCTCCCATACCCCTCTTCTCTCGTCCCCACCCCATGAAAACCCCCTCTTATGGAGGGAGTGATAAAAGGCATTGGAAAAAAGTAAGAAAAAATTAAAGTATGATTATGTAAATATATAAGAAAGGTAAAATAGGCCACCTCATGCCTGCGGGGTAGCCCATCCCCACCTTGCCTCCTTTTTCTTCACTGTTGCCCCGCCGGTTGTCCCTTTTCCTCTCCTCCACTCAAAAGGTCAACCCCCTCTCTCTTCCCTTTGTCCTTTCTCCTTTCTCTCTCCCCTCAAGCTACCCCACCTCTCACCAATAATGCATTATAACTCACCAATAATGCACCAACTCACATGCAACTTACCCTATCTTCCAAAATAGTATACCCCACCCCCTCTTTCTCTCTCCTATCATATCCCATGACCCAAATATCCCCCCCTCTCTCTAAAGGGCGCCATGTCTCTTGTCTTGTAGCTAAATAACCTCCCCCACACTCACACACACTCAGTTTCACTGAAAAAGGTGCCCACAGACCCATCCCCACCCGGTGGTTACCTGATTTTTCTTGTGTTCACACACATTTGCACACAGATTCACCTCTGAACACACTCCCCTCTTGTAATTACTTTATTCTCCATGTCACCTCTCACTTTTTTTCATCAACCCATCTCTCTCTCTTAGTCTCTCTCTCATGAGACTACTGTTCTGGCACATATACACACAGCCAGACAAGTGGGGCCCACAATCACATGGCCTATGTAGATAATGATTTCTTCATTTCTAAATTCTAGATTTTCTCCCCCCTCCTCCCCTATATAAAGAGGGGTCACCATCACACAAAAACACACAACATCACCAAAGAACACACTATGCACTGTGTGTGCCTAGTGCACACACACACACCCATACCATCACCATCACCGCAATCACCATGCTTGTCTTGAGCATGACCTCTACACCCTTGGCTATGGAAGATGAAGGGCAACTAAATGAAGGATGATGGCCATAATCCTCGTGCGAGTCTTTGCCATCAACTCCCACCTATCCGCCATGTGCTCTACCACTCTCTCCCTTCTCATTCCCCTACCCTATGCTCCCCATTTCATCGCCTAATTCTCTAAATAAATCTTGAGGTTTTGTGAGTATGTTTTCTTGCAATGTTTTGCCCATGTGAGGTGTGCGGAATCGCCACCTAGTCTTGTGTTTTGGAGTGAGCTTGTGTATATGTGAAGGGTGTGCGGATTCGCCATCCTTTTGTGATGCCTAAGTACTAAGCCGCTATACCCCCTCCCTCACTCTCTCTCTCTCTCTCTCTCTCTCTCTCTCTCTCACTTGATCTCATTCCCTTTCCTTTTCATCATTACTCCCAAGCATCCATCTCTCTTGGATGAAAACTTTGTTATGGTGGTGTGTTGTTTGCGTCCTAGCCGCTGAAGCTAGGTGGTGCCCCCTGTTTGATTTACCATGACAGGCTCGAGGCGCGCCATTCGGTCCCCGGTGTTTTAGAGGCCGTCGGGGTTCGGGGTTCGCTTTGCTCCCGTCATTTGGTGCCCCCACTGAGGATCTTTTCATGAAACCCTTCAGTTTACAAGACTGAAACCCTTAAACTATTGTGAATGGATGAATGGCTAGCAGGATTTGCTAATTGGACGACAGAAGAAGAAGAGCTCCAAGCACAACTAGACGAACTTCGCATCTCCATCGAAGCTCGAGTGCCAGGCGTAACTGTAATCGATTTGCAGTGGGAGAGTCAACCAACACGCCAAACCCAGTGGATATACATAGGCCAAGTGCCAAGAAGAAGAAGGAGAAGGTCGAAACCATGTCCGCAACCTACAACCAACCCACAACAACAAAATGGAAGGAGCTCTACACAATAGAGAATCAACACTATTCTACTTTGAGAATCGGGTAACTCAAGTCACCGAGGTAATTATCACAGTCAGTTTTCAAGTCGCACATGATGCTGCAACACAGATAACAGAAGCATTGGTTCACACTCTCACTAGAGAAACTAGGGATCTACTGAGTTTGTTTCAGGAAAGAACACCACCCTCTCCCACAAGCTTGGACAGTGACTAAGCACCTCTAAGCTTCACATGAATCAGTACAACCTACCTCAAGACAGATCACACATACCAACACTTGTACGCTCAATCAAGGTAATACTGGATTTGAAGGCTCACTACCAGCACGTCATTGACACCATGCCGGGTGGGGAGCGGTTTTTGGAGGTTCTGGCATCAGATCAACCATTTGTCTTACCTTTGGTACAAGGCAATGTACCGTTTGAAGTTTTAATCTATGTCCTAGTATAAGAGGGTATACACGCCTCCTTGTAAAGAAGAAAAAAACTTTTGCAAGTTAAGCAGTGTGTCTTTCTAGCTCTCTCTCAGTAATCATGGCAAGTGTAGCATTTCCAACATTTAAAGGAAAGAAGGGGGAGGATTTGGTAACAGACTTCCTAGATGACTTTGAAGTAGCATGTGTAGTGAGCAACAAAGATACGGATGAATCCTGGGTTAGAATCTTTAAGCATCTCATGAAGCTAGAAGCTAGATCATGGTATAATGCACTTCCACAAGCAACCAAGGATGACTGGGAACCCTTAAAAACCGCTTTTAAGAGGCGCTTTGGGGGAGGTACCACTTCAGAAAAGTTGTGGGACAAGTTGAGAGACTTGAAGCAGAAGGGTTTTTTAGAATATGCCACCTATGAGTCCAAATTTGTGGGAACGGTGGGTTGAGTCACTAGCTAGGGGGGAAGCTGCACCCGATTTCCTAAAAAAAGATCGGTTCACGCATGGCTTATGGCCGCTTCTCAAGGAGAAGGTGAAAGGTAGATTCCCGGCTACGTACGAGTTAGCCGTTGAGATTGCTCGCCTTAAGGACAAGAACTTGCGAATGAAAGCCAAAGAAAACGAGTCAACAGAAACAACAACATCACGTCGACCAGCAACTACGACAACCACCATTCCACCACCACCACCGGCTCTTGGGGTAAGAGACGATCAACAAGATATGTTGGCCCATATTACTGACCAACTATAGAATTTGTCTGTCCACTTAATACAACAAGGGAGGAGTCAAGAAAGAGATCAAGACCCTGGAAGAGCACGACGACAAAACAGGGAGTATCATTGCTACAACTGCGGAGAAGACGGTCACGGTATGTACTACCGTCCCAAACCACGACAAAACTATAATAGAGGAGGTAGGAGGAACCAATTGTCACCCCCTAGAGAAAGAACACCCCCACCCCGAGCACCACCCCCACCAACACAAATTCTACGTCGACCCCAGACACCACTACAAGCATCCATCCCACCTCTTCCACCAGTCCCACCAGCTGATCACCCTGTAAACATCATAAGGCTAGAAGAGAAAGGAAAAGCCGTAGTAGTGGATCCACCGAGAGCAAAGGGGAGGGACAAGGGTAATGAGAAGGTAACCTTTTTAGAACCACTTGAAGCCATGACTGTGAAAAGAGCTAGGAGGGAGAAAGCTACACAATCAAATGATGAGAGAAGCATGAGAGGAGAAACTAGCAAGAGACCATCCAGGCCACGACGGAAATTGGGCATCACCGACTTCCAGCTAGGGGAAAGTTCTAAGCCCTATGATCTAACATTGGATGTGGCAGAGCAAGGACCGAAGATTACATGGCCACAGCTGCTACATCTTGCACCAAAAGTAAGGCGACAATGGTCTAAAATGGTAAGTACAAGACGCTCCAAAACAAAGGTAGCCGGAGCAATTTCGGGATGCAACATGGATGACATCCTTCCAATTGTCGACGTAAACATAAAAGGAAAGAGGGTTGGAAACACCTACATTGATGGAGGTGCACAAATCTGTGTAATGAGCGAAGCTATGATGCTTCGATTAGGGCTCGAGGTTGACAGGCCTTCTCCATGCAAGGCAAAGATGGCAAACAACGCAAAAGTAAAGTGTGTGGGTGTGGTAAGTGCCGTGAAAATCAAAGCTTTCAACACTGAGGTAGAGGTAGATGTTTTTGTAAAGCTATGATGCTTCGATTAGGGCTCGAGGTTGACAGGCCTTCTCCATGCAAGGCAAAGATGGCAAACAACGCAAAAGTAAAGTGTGTGGGTGTGGTAAGTGCCGTGAAAATCAAAGCTTTCAACACTGAGGTAGAGGTAGATGTTTTTGTAATGCCTACTAAGGGGGAGGGCTATCCACTAATTTTGGGAAGGCCATGGTTGATGGCCATGAAGGCAAAACAGGACTGGGGTACTGGCCTTCTATGCATGACCAATAAGAAAGGGGAGACAATCTACTACGACATGAGGATTGGCAAGCAGAAGCAAATGAATCTGGAAACATCGGCAGATGAAACCACTAGCGAATCTTCCAATTCTGAGGAGGAGACCACATCCACCGAAGAAAGAGACAGTTCCATTGATGTGATGGGTATCATTATGAAGGATCCACAAAGGGTAAGCACAACTGGTGATCCATCACCAAAAGGGAAACCCAATGAAGAGGAGAGAAAATCACCTGGCCTAGGAGGAAGTAGGTTGAAGGGTATGTTGTTTACGGAATTAACACTTGAGGAGAAAGATAGTTTTTTGCAAATGTTGATGGGATTTCCTATCCTGTTCATTGACAACTATGAAAGAATCACAGGCATTACAGTGGTGGAACATCATATTAAGCTGAAGGAAGGGGTAAAACCAGTTGTGCAAAAGCTACGACGATTGGGGGTCATACAAGAAAAGGCACTCTTGGCCGAGGTAAGGAAACTGCTGGAGGCGGGATTCATCTATCCTGTAGAAAACTCAGAATGGGTGTCACCCGTAGTGGTGACGCCTAAAAAGAATGGTAAGTGGAGGGTCTGTGTTGACTACAAACCACTAAATGCAGCTACAAAGAGAGACCACTTTCCTCTCCCTTTCTTGGATGAAATTCTGAATGAAGGAGCGGGTTTTGAATGCTATACCGTCTGTGATGGTTATTCTGGATACTTTCAAATACGCATAGCCTTGGAAGATCAGCTAAAAACTACTTTTATCACGCC
The DNA here is from genome assembly GCF_014529385.1 of Adiantum capillus-veneris. Classification (NCBI taxonomy): domain Eukaryota; kingdom Viridiplantae; phylum Streptophyta; class Polypodiopsida; order Polypodiales; family Pteridaceae; genus Adiantum; species Adiantum capillus-veneris. The sequence goes on from NC_140953.1 coordinate 123,956,116, forward strand.
ATGGGGTTGTTTTGCATACAGGGTTATGCCATTTGGTCTCACAAATGCACCTGCCACATTCCAAAGACATGTCACATATGTTTTTCAACCGTTCTTTGGAACATCCATAAGAGTGTTCATTGATGATTTTTGTATATATAGCTCCCGTATTTCACATTTAGAAAAGGTAACTGAAGGTTTGGCCAGGTTGCAGAGCCTAGGTGGGCAATTAAATGTGGATAAATGCCACATTGGGGAGAGTAAAGTCATTCTACTAGGCCATGAAATTTCAACAAAAGGTATCAACGCCGACCCAAGTAAGGTGTCCGCACTCATAGCCCTACCTTCACCAACGACCGCACGTCAACTGGTCTCTTTTCTACAGAAGGTGAGGTACTTAAGTAGATTCATACATCTACTATGACAACTTGTTCTACCACTGCAACAACTCACTCAAAGATCAACTTTCACTTGGGACGAGGAAAGCGAACATCACTACAACAAGGTAAAGGAGGTCTTAGCCACTCTGCCAACTATCTCACCACCTAAGTGGGATGAAAAATTCTATGTCACCTCAAGTGTTGGTGATGACTCATTGGGGGCTGTGCTACTCCAAAAGGATACGACGACATCTTTCATGAGGCCAATCTACTTCTCTAGTCGAATGATGACAGCAGGAGAGAAAGGTTTCACCCATGTGGAACACTTAGTCCTAGCTCTTAGATTTGCAACTACAAAGTTTAGGTCATATTTGCTGCCTAAGCAATTTGTGATTCTAACCACGGATGAAATATTTCCCTATGTTGTACAACACATGGATGTGTCTGCTAGAATTACTAAATGGCTAGTTCGTCTGCAAGAGTTTGACTACACGGTACAGGTAGAAAGCACGACAAGGGCAAGTTTGGGGGGACTCATGACCTACCAGGTCTTTGAAAGGAAGGAGAAGCAATCTAAGGAAGGAGAAGTCCGATTACCTCCAGTACCACCGATGGTAGAAGGAGCATACTCTCTCTACTTTGATGGAGCCTACAAGCAAGCGTCCGACAAAGCAGCTGCAGGCATAGTGGTCTTTGATGACAAAGGGACAAAGGTATTTTCGTTGGGCCAATTGTTAGATTCACATTCTAACAATGAAGTTGAGTATGCAACACTAACCAAGGGTCTACAATGGTGCGTCTCGCAAGGTGTACAATGCCTTAATGTATTTGGGGATGCTCTACTTCTGGTAAGGCAAGTAAATGGAGCATGGACATGCAAGAATCCTAGTTTAAGGACTCACTTAAGTGGTGTAAAAACCTTGTTGGGTAAGTTTGAAGAAGTTCAAATACACCATATCCCAAGGGCTCAAAACCAAGAAGCAGATGCCCTAGCAAGTGAAAGACTACAGGGAGTGGTGGTTGGAGCAATAAAACTAAAGCTCCCTCTATTTCAAGGAAGTGATGCCTTGCCTGACATCATGCATTTTTTGGAAATAGGGGAATGCCCATCAGATTTAACAAAGGGACAGAAGCAATGGCTGACGCGGAAGGCCAGAAGGTATCGTCTCATCAATGACGGTTTGTACTATAAGGGTAAGGACCAAATACTCAGGAAGGTCCCACTCGCTCAGGAAATCACGGGAGTAATTGCTAGCTGTCACGACGGGGTTTGTGGTGGTCACTTTGCCCTAGACATAACAAGTAGGAAAATCTTGCAGGCAGGCTTCATATGGCCTAGCCTCAACCGTAATGTACACCACTGGTGCAAAACATGTAAGTTGTGTCAAAAGGCCGGCACTAGGTCACTTATGCCTGAACCACAGACACCTATTCTCTCATATGGCCCATTTGAAAAATGGGGTATTGATGCCATTGGGCCATTACCTAGGGCCAACTCAGGAAAATTCTACATTATCGTGGGGGTCGACTACATGACTAGATGGGCAGAGGCTACAGCCACCACTAGAATCACAGCGGTAGAGGTAGCTAAATTTATCTACGAGCACATATGCTGTAGGTTTGGCACACCTTTAGAGATCATCTCTGATAGAGGGCCAGGTTTCAGAGCAGACTTGGTAGGAGAATTAATGCAGAAACTTGGCATTACAAGGAGGCACTCTTCACCATATTACCCTCAATGTAATGGCCTAGTTGAAAAGGTAAATGGAATGGTTTCTAAAATTATTACCAAGCAGGTAAACAATCATCCTGGAGACTGGGATAAGTATCTACTACCAGCTTTATGGGCCTACAGAACTTCATTTCGTACATCCTTGGGATTCACACCGTATCATCTAGTATTTGGTAAGGAAGCAATCTTGCCCATTGAAGTGCAACTACAAAGTCTCAGAGTAATGGCAAGCCAGCTTCAACAACCCAACATGCATTTGAGAGATCACATCATCAACTTGGAAAGACTGCAGCTGGACAGAGAAGAAGCAATAAATTATTATGTAGCACAATCAGAGCATAGACGGCTTAGCTTTAACGAGCATCTCCGGAAAAAAGAATTGAAGAAAGGAATGTTGGTGCTCCGCTACGACAATCGCTTCGACATGCGCAAGGATAAGAAACTCCTACTGCGATGGGAAGGTCCTTTCATCGTCAGGAAAAAGTATGCCAATGGAAGCTACCAGCTTATGGAGGCTAATGGAAAACTTCATAAAACCAGGGTAAATGGTTGGCGACTTAAACCTTATTTTCTTCGATTTGACCAGGCTCCACCAATTGACATTCCAGATGAGGACACACCATCAGCCGCCACCTCTAACGATAATGATCAAACAGATGAGCTAGAGACATGCATGCCTCTAGCCAAAAGGGGAGGGCTAATGATGGGGGCTTTTCACAAGCCAAGCTCCCATACCCCTCTTCTCTCGTCCCCACCCCATGAAAACCCCCTCTTATGGAGGGAGTGATAAAAGGCATTGGAAAAAAGTAAGAAAAAAATAAAGTATGATTATGTAAATATATAAGAAAGGTAAAATAGGCCACCTCATGCCTGCAGGGTAGCCCATCCCCACCTTGCCTCCTTTTTCTTCACTGTTGCCCCGCCGGGTGTCCCTTTTCCTCTCCTCCACTCAAAAGGTCAACCCCCTCTCTCTTCCCTTTTTCTTTTCTCCTTTCTCTCTCCCCTCAAGCTACCCCACCTCTCAACAATAATGCATTATAACTCACCAATAATGCACCAACTCACATGCAACTTACCCTATCTTCCAAAATAGTATACCCCACCCCCTCTTTCTCTCTCCTATCATATCCCATGACCCAAATACCCCCCTCTCTCTCTAAAGAGCGCCATGTCTCTTGTCTTGTAGCTAAATAACCTCCCTCACACTCACACACACTCAGTTTCACTGAAAAAGGTGCCCACAGACCCATCCCCACCCGGTGGTTACCTGATTTTTCTTGTGTTCACACACATTTGCACACAGATTCACCTCTGAACACACTCCCCTCTTGTAATTACTTTATTCTCCATGTCACCTCTCACTTTTTTTCATCAACCCATCTCTCTCTCTTAGTCTCTCTCTCATGAGACTGCTGTTCTGGCACATATACACACAGCCAGACAAGTGGGGCCCACAGTCACATGGCCTATGTAGATAATGATTTCTTCATTTCTAAATTCTAGATTTTCTCCCCCCTCCTCCCCTATATAAAGAGGGGTCACCATCACACAAAAACACACAACATCACCAAAGAACACACTATGCACTGTGTGTGCCTAGTGCACACACACACACCCATACCATCACCATCACCGCAATCACCATGCTTGTCTTGAGCATGACCTCTACACCCTTGGCTATGGAAGATGAAGGGCAACTAAATGAAGGATGATGGCCATAATCCTCGTGCGAGTCTTCGCCATCAACTCCCACCTATCCGCCATGTGCTCTACCACTCTCTCCCTTCTCATTCCCCTACCCTATGCTCTCCATTTCATCGCCTAATTCTCTAAATAAATCTTGAGGTTTTGTGAGTATGTTTTCTTGCAATGTTTTGCCCATGTGAGGTGTGCGGAATCGCCACCTAGTCTTGTGTTTTGGAGTGAGCTTGTGTATATGTGAAGGGTGTGCGGATTCGCCATCCTTTTGTGATGCCTAAGTACTAAGCTGCTATACCCCCTCCCTCACTCTCTCTCTCTCTCTCTCTCTCTCTCTCTCTCTCTCTCTCTCACTTGATCTCATTCCCTTTCCTTTTCATCATTACTCCCAAGCATCCATCTCTCTTGGATGAAAACTTTGTTATGGTGGTGTGTTGTTTGCGTCCTAGCCGCTGAAGCTAGGTGGTGCCCCCTGTTTGCTTTACCATGACAGGCTCGAGGCGCGCCATTCGGTCCCCGGTGTTTTAGAGGCCGTTGGGGTTCGGGGTTCGCTTTGCTCCCGTCAGCACCTTTGACCAGATGCACTGTTGATGGTTTTCTACTTACCATACTTTTTTTGGACATAAAGAAGAGTGCAGAAAGTGAAAAATGCAACTTTGAGTCTCAAATCCCTACTTTCTATCTAGGTAACACCCTTACCAACCACTAGCCAGTCTCAAGGATCATATACCTAGTCGTCCTACTATCTAAAGCTCCCAAGGTCCTTACCAAATATGTCTACTCTCAAGCACCTCTCAACCGTGATAAAGATAGAAAATTTGTTACTCTAGCCAAAACTAGAGGAAGTAATGAAAATTCAAGTGAGTGTTTTGGGTTGCCTCGTCCCTGGCAACGACGCCAAAATGTCGGCTGCCTACCAAGCCTCACCATATCTATGCTAACAAAGCGAGAACTACAGACATAAAATGTCAATCTGTGGGATGTAGATGACCCAACTAGTGCATGGAGGCTACAAGAGATAGCCAATATCTCGGAAAACCCAAGTCTATGTCGCTTCTACTTATCTAAGTGTCAAGTGTGTGTCAGACACCAAAAGCTACTTTCTCTAATGTAACCTTATCCAAACAAATTTGTGTAGTTATAGGTCTCTAAATGGAATGAAACTTAATACCTAGCATGTGCAGGTTATCCTCTACACTCTCATGTGCTCAAATGTCGTTTTTGACACGTGGACAAAATTGCGCATAAGATAAATAGTCTATTTTAGGGTTGTTGATTTTGGTCCAGAAGGGTTCTATAACTTCCATTAGACGTGCTCTATCTATCCCTAAGGTCAAAATCCAATTTTAGTCCGTGTATTGTGCATAGGGAACAAATACAGCTCGTAGACAGGCACGACTAAAAGCACACTTTGTCCGCCGCAAAGCTTACATTAAAAGAGAGAGCTTTCACCTACGAGCACATTGGTATGCTCAGAACAACAATGCAATACCGTACGCAAGAGAGACGAGAGATGAAAGAAACAGTAGACAGTCATTGAGCTGCTACATCAACACTTACTCTTTATTATATAAAACTTAGGTCTTAAAGTTACAAAAATTAGCTTGTATACCTTAGCCAAGGTGTAAAAATGGATTCCTAGCTAATTGGGGCTTAGTATGATTATAAGAGACTGCACATAATTACAAACGTGGAAGCCATTGGCTCCTTTAGACTCACTGATACTCAATAACATTACAACGGCTTTGGACTTGCGGGATTTGTCAATAATAAAATGGGTTTGATTACAATCATTAGGCTTGAAAAAATGTGCGGAGTCCTGCTTGATGCTCTTCTTTTGTTCTTGTTAGCTGAGCAGCTAACACCTACACCAACACCTTTTGGCTATCAAATGCAAATCCAATCAAGAGTCAAGCTTCAATGGCATGCTCATCTGCTTTACCATCTATATGACTATGCTAAGCTAAGTTCTAAGAGTAATCTATGGTGGAAAGTACTTCTTTCTCGTATGTTACTTCTTCTTCCTCTTCCCTTCCCCCACTTCTTGCTATCTCTCTCCACCTTTAAAGTTGTTTGAGGTCTTGGGATTGAGGCTAGGGACAAGTTAATGTTTTTGCAAGGTAGTTATAGGAATAAATTTGGTGCATGAAGTTTGCCATCTTCATTGCATCAAGGTCTCAACCAACTTTCAGTGATCCAAATGTTTTCAAAATCAATGGGGGCGGTCTAAACAAGTTGGTCTACCACCTTGCAAGTTCAATTTCTTAGTTTTAGTCTTAGAAACCCCCTGTATATCTTTGACGCACCGAAGGTAGACTTATCAAATTTTTTGGTTTTCTTGAATGCACCTTTGACCAGATGCACTATTGATGGTTTTCTACGTACCCTACTCCTAATGGACATAAAGAAGAGTGCAGAAAGTGGGAAATGCAACTTTCAGTCTCAAATCCCTACTTTTTATCTAGGTAACACCCTTACCGACCACTAACCAGTCTCAAGGATCCTATACATAGTCATCCTACTATCTAAAGCTCCCAAGGTCCTTACTTAATATCTCTACTCTCAAGCATTTCTCAGCCGTGATAAAGATAGAAAATGTGTTACTCTAGCCGAAACTAGAGGAAGTAATGAAAATTCAAGTGAGTGTTTTGGGTTTTTGGGCTTTTGTAGGACACCTATTAAATAAATAAGTAGTACACATGATAGCCTCAAGCCAAAAAAATGTCACAAATCTTGACTCTTGACCATACATCATGCCATCTTTATAAGCGAGTTGTTTTCTCTTTCAGCAACACGATTTTGATGAGGTGTATATGGCACTATAAATTGTTGTTTATCCCATGATCAACGAGAAAAGCCTTAAATTCATGAGATATATACTCCCCCCCTCGATCGGAATGGAGAGTGTCCATAGTACATTTAAAGACATTCATTAGGGGAAGTTTGAGGTCTCGAATTTGCCCTCCTGTAAGAAATGGTAGAGAGAGAAAATACTTTTTATTTTTGAAAAATTGAACAGGGAATTTTAAATCTCAAAATTGGGGGGAAACCTTTATATTTTTATTGGGTGCACAAGATGTTACTTTTCGGGGGCCCAATGTAATGTCATTTTTAAATCTCTTGGCAATGTGTCCCTTTACCCAAAATTCTTCCTCCCAATGCACCGTGTTTCTCTTTTGGTCCAAATTTCAAATTTCCCTCTGCTCATTTTGTCCTTTCTCTACACTTTTCTCTGCATCTTTCCATGCACCATATCCAAACCATCATCTTTCCCACATCTCCATGAATCCTGCTAAAAGAGGTATCTATCATCTTCATGTCGAGTTGGAAGATGAATATTCCCCTCTGAAAAAAAGAAATAGGCTTTGTGAAACTCCTTTGCCATAGAAGCATTGAGATTAGAACAAAAGAAGCACATGGATCTATGGACAAATGATAGATTGTATCCCATAGACCCCATCACCAAATGCATCCCACCATTCTTCAATTTTTCTTCATTAATGAGATTTGTAGGAGATGGTATGAAAGGGCTTTTAGGCTATACACAAAACCTTGCAGTAGTGAGGGACATTCTTAAGCTGAAAAACCATTTGCTTCTACAGTTCAAGGATTCTCTTAATCAACAGCTTCAAGAAAGCAAGGAGAAGGTAAAAAACCTCCAATTATTGCTAAATATAGTCAAAAGAAAGAAGCCAGAGCTTGGACTTAGACTTAGACAAAGACAAAGACAAAGACAAAGACAAAGGAAGTTGAAGAATATTGAGAGTCTCAAGCGAGGAGGTGGAGTCTGTAGCAGAAGAATCAAAGTAGTGAGGTAAAATTGTTTTTTTTTCAAATTGATATTTGTTTTGCAAGTTGGTATCTTTGGGTGCTATCCTTGGTTCAGCCAAACTGCTCACAAATAAACATGGGAGGTTCTTCACAATCATTTTGTGGAGTGATTCCACCTGTTCTTGCTGGCAACCAGTTGAATGAAAGAAGATTTAGGGTTGCTAGGAAGAAATTCATCAATGGTTTTTTGCAAAGCTCTACTTTGGGCAAAGATGAAGTTCAAGGCACTTTGGACAAAGTCAGAATCACTAGGGCAGGTTACCAAAAGATATTCCAGCTCATCAATAGAAACCTGAAGTAATCAAGAGTAAGGGGGTCCTTGCTTCCGAAGCCATCAATTTTTCAACATGCCAGACTGAGCATTAATTCCAAGGTCATGGAGATGCTTGGAGAGCCTTTCCACATCTCTTTCAACAATCTGTTCTTTGACTTGAGAACTTTGCAGAGGGTTATAATAAAATTCTATGATCTTCAACATACTAAGGTGAATGGGAAAGCCATTTTTGTCATCAAATTAGATAAGAGTGAAATTGATAAGGGTAGAAATCTTGAGAGAGTACCAATAGCCCTCATGAATAGAGTTCTTCATACCACAGAGGTGAAAAAAAAACCCTAAAAATTTTAGTGTGTAGTCAGAGAAGAAAATTTGGTGGTTGGGTGCTTTTGAGGTTGATAGTGAAGATTTCAACGTGTTGAATTGGGTATTCCATCACACTAGTATCCCTGTGTTAATCAAAGCTCAATAGACTGGGGAAGAGCTAGATGTTGAGGGCTTTGGTAGGTACAAGGTGGAATGGCACATTGGGGGGGGGGGGGGGGGGGGGGAGACCTAAAGACACTAAAGTGTATGTACAATGTGTCAAGGGGTGCCAATCCCAAAAGCCCCTGTATCTATTGCATGGGTGCAGCAAAGGAGCTGAATCCTGCTAGCTGGAACAAAGCCCTTGATAGACACTCTAAAGATCCAAACTTTCAAGCTCTTTAAATATTCCCCTTTCAAATGTCCACCTTTGCACAGTGCACGCACTTTGTAGAATAATTGAGAATATTGTGCACCTGTACATAGGGTTTTCATGGAAACTACAACCTTTATCAGCCAGAGAAACTACCATAAAAATAATTGAGAGGGTATTGTCTGATATTGGACCATGGGGGAGTGTTGTGATTGTGTCAGACCCCAAAAGGTCATATGGTGGAAATAATGTCCCTAGAAAAATCTTCTATTGGTGGGATGAAGGCCATAACATTCTTGGAATTTCATGGAAAGTTTGGTAGGGGTGCATCTAAAGTCCAATACAACCAATGGAAGGCTCTGCACAATGCTATGAAGGACCATGGAGTTGATGCTAGAGTAAGAAATGAGAAGGCAGAAGTGTGAGAAGCCCTAGATGCAGTCTATTCTTACTATGATAAAAGTCATTGGGGGAAAGAATGACCTCTCCAACTTTAAGAAAGAGTTGAACAGATTCAAAAAAGCTATGACAAGTGCTTGGAGCTCAGAGCACTTCACACACTACATGGTAATAATTATAAATTTTGATTCTTCTAATCAGATTCAATACTTGCATAAATTGCTAAAAACCAATGACATTATGAGAGATTACCTGAGTATTAGAAGAATTGAGAGTTTTGGAGAAAAAGAGGGAGTTTGGTTGAAATCCACCTCCTTTAGAGTCTTGATACCTTGAATCTCCTTTGTAAATGAATGGGTGGAGCTAATGAAAAGAAACTTGCAAAAAATATAGTTTGAGTGCAAGTACCTCTATATATATTGGTGTTCAAATATCCAGGTTTAATTTAACTTTACACGTTTTTCGATGCTTAGATATGACCGTTCTGCATGTATGTGATCGGCACATGTCCTGAGATGTATGATTGGCATACTATTTATAGCTCATCGGTCGTATATAATTGCTTTCGATCAAGCCTTGGCATTTTGAGAGGAATTTTGACTTGATTTTAAAGCCAAAGAGTTGGATTTCAACGCTTAAGGTCTCAATATGTTCCTAAGGAAGCACAATGGTATGTATTGTAGATAACAATTTTTTTAAAAATATTTTTTATCTTCATGTCGTTCTTATGCAAAAATAGAGTACCCGGACGACTATCCGGGTACTCTATTTTTGCATAGAGGCGACACGACACCGTACACAAGAAATATATATCAATCAAAATGTTATATCGTCTCTAAGAAAAATTAGGGCACTCGGACAACTCAAGTGTTCTATTTTTTCAAAAAAGCGACACTACAAGATATATGAAATGGTTTTAAATGAAGACATTATATATGAAATGTCCAAGGTGTTGTGTCTCCTCTATGCAAAAATAGAGCACACGGACATACGTTCGAGTGCTCTCTTTTTCATAGAGAGGACAAGATATGGTCAAAGATATAGCTATGAAACATGTTGTGTTGCCTCTATGCGAAAATGGAGCAAGCGGACAGACTTTCGGGTACTCTATTTTGGCACAGAGGCGACATAGCATCATGATATTGTACGACTCAATATTGTCAACCTTTTTTCCAAGTATGTTATATTTTAATGTTTTTTTTCTCCTTCTGCAGAAAAGGCTTCAAGGAAAATTTTGGAAGGTCTTGATATTGAAGAAGTTGAAGAAACATATGATGATAGGTTGATCGACTTTCTATACCAAGTGAAGCAATTGTCCAAGTTTTCCTCTGTGAAAGAAATGTTCAATGTGCCTTTTGATTTGGAAGGTTTTTTGCAAGGCTTCATCAATGACATTCTTGACTATCAAAAGGTTTTTCTTGATCTTACCATAGTGAGCACAAGATTGACAAATTTGTGCACTTCAAATGATACTTTTAAAGCAGGAAACTTAACACCATGCACATGCTCAAAAAAGTTGGCATTACTCCAAGATGATTGGAAGAAGCTTCTAAACCCCTGTCAGTGGCATGGAAGGCATGGATGCAAGCTTGTAGTTGAACTTATTGCCTTTTTGCTCTTTTTGACTCTTATTTCATCAGAGGAAGGAGAGTCCAAATCTCCTACAAAATACAGTAGCTGTTCAAGATGTAGAGGAGACACCTGAAGATTTCATAGAGGAAATGGAGAGGCATGAAAGCAAAGAGATGGTGGTTGCAGATTTCAAGGCAAGGAACATTACCAAGGTGGAGAAACCCATCCACATTCCATAGGAAGAGCTTGATCCCTTGCTCTACACAGGAACCATGCCCACCTACAAGATAAACAATAAGGAGTATTTACTGCTATAGGATATACAAAACCTCTTTGATCTAAAAGAGGATTACCACCTTGCTATTTTGGCAAAGTGGGTAGAACATGATAAAGGAATTGTGGACCACATTACACCATGCCCATTATCATTACTTGATACAAAATCTGAGAGTTTTATTGATCAGGCCCATGTTGGGGAGCATTTACTAGATATTGTTCAAAGCTATGAAGAGCAAGGGCTTCCCACAAATGAGGAGTTCCAACAAATTCAAAAAAGATTGAACACATAGGCAAAGAAGTTGACCTTTAGAAAGAGGACATTTTTGAAGATGATGAAAACCCTAAGGTAAAATGTACATTAGTTAGGATATTGATACTTCATTTCTATTAACTGATTTGATATGTTTTTTTGCATAGATTGATATTGTAGATCCTAACAAATTTCTAGGGAGAGGGAAGGGCTCCACGCCTTTGAATCTAAAGAGGGATCAGAGTTTGGGCCATTACATTGGGAACTTAACAAGGAGACAATAGCTATCTACCACAAGAAGATTTCCCAATCACCCACTCTCCCCATACTTGCACTAGTGGCTTTGTCAAGGGTGGTAGGTTCACATCCAATAAGAGTTGGAGTGGACAAGATCATACTTCTTGAGAAGCAAGAAGCCATCAAAGTTTTTGGACACTCCATGATTTATAGGCTCAAGAAGTGCATACTTTGGCACAATGGCCAATTATATCCTTGCCTCTTTTGGTGACTTAAAGCAGTTGCAGTGTTACAAGAAGCAGGAGTACTTGAAGTGGAGGGGGGGAAATAATATCTTGTTGCTGGCTCAAGCAACAAGAACTGGTCCTTGTATTATTCCACATTTGCTTCCTTGCCTCTCTCTAGTGGAAAGCCATTGTAAAAACCTTTCACTTGCAGATGATCTATTGTATTGCATCCTTCTTTTTTGTATACTCCTTTGTATAGCTGGAGCATTATCAGAATTGTCTAATAACTTTTTGGTCTCTTGTGATCTTGTTATGTGCCACACTTGTCTGTAAAACCACTAGAATACTTCAAGCAAGCTATTAGCTTTTTGAGCTCCTCCGAAAAAGCTAGTGTGTTTGAAAAACTTGGTTCTTGCCTGATAGTGGGTGAGTAGACCAAATTGAAAGGCTTCCATATTTCTTTACAAACCATGGAGTGTGATTGTAGATAATGTGTTGCACAAAAAAATAATTTCAAATGGTTTTCTATGTGTTGTGTTGTCTACCATGTGCTACTTATTGGTTTACCATGTTGTGTCATCCCTTTGCAAAAATAGTATACGTGGATAGAGTCCGACTACACAGTTTTCACATAGAGATGACATAAACATAATATTTGAGTGTGTACTTTGGCATGATAGACCGGCCTTAATTATTTGAACCAACAAACTACTTTCGGTAATCTTTTCCAAAAGGTGTTGTCCTTGTGCAAAAAGAGTGTAGCCGGACACCTATTTCGACTACACTGTTTTCACACAAGGACTACAGAACCATTGGTATGTGTGTGGAGTGTGACTTCTTTTCAAGATATGTGATATAGTGTGTGTAAAGACTGATATCAAGGTACAATTCTATGTAATTTACATGTGGTGTATAACCAACAAACTAGTTTTAGTTTACCTTTTTCTAATGATGTTTTCTTTGTGCAAAAATAGTGTAGCCGGACATCTATTCGGCTACACTGTTTTCGCACAGGGATGACACAACTGTTAGAGTGACTCCTTTGAGCTTAATATAGAGTGACTCCTTTAAGCTTAATATAGAGATGTGATATAGTGGAATGAAACAAGGTAACTTTATTTAATTTAGTAGACCATTCTTAATTTATTGGACCAACAAATTAGTTTTAGTTAGCTTTTTTTGATGGCGTCGTCCCTATGCGCATAGGGACGACACAACCATTGATGTGTGTGGATAATGTCTCCTTTTGAGCTAATGAAGATATGTGATATACTGTGGGATAAAATCAAGGTATTTTTATGTATTTTTTTGTTAGGAACACTTAAATAACTTTTTTTGAATGTGTTTTTATATTTTTCTCCTTCAAGTCTATAGATATGGCAAGGACCAAGAAAATTGCAAGGAAGGTTCCCAGTTAAGCCAGGAAATGTGAAAGGAAAACCACCTGATTTCAAACCAGCAGACACAAGTGAAAGCTCACAAGGAGATAAGGGAGTTGCATCCTTCCAAGTAGCATGCCAAAAAGGGGGTTGATATAAAAATCCCACCCATAAAGAGAAGGAGATTCTCTCAAAAAGTTAGATGCTTAAGAGAGATAAGGTAAGCACAGAAGGCTCTTACATTTGAAGTGCCAAGGATTCCTTTTCAAAGGCTCTGTTGGCAAATAGTAGAGAAGTTTAAGATTGACATGAGATGGACAAGAGGTCCTTTGGCATGCATACGTGAAGCTGCTAAAGAATTTTTAATTGAGCTCTTCCAAGATGCATACATATGTCATCCCACTCTCACAGGGAAGCACTTATGGACAAAGATATGAATATCTTGAGGAGATTAAGATACAAATTCAACAAACATTATGAAGAGAATGAGGTCTAGGAGGGCCTCTTCATTTGGTAGTTTAAGGAAGTCAAACCTTTAGGATTAAGAAAGTAATCAAAGGAAAGATTTTGAATTCAAACAGACAAAACAACTAGTTTATTTGAATTCAAATTTCCCCCCAAAATGGAATTTGAAATCTAGGGGGTAAAACCATATCATGTAGCATATCTATGGAAAGAGCTCAATGCGTAGATTAGAGCTCTACGATCTTTGCTCAAATCGAATATTGTATGTGGGAGTTATGGAAGGCCAAAAATCATAAAATTATCCACCTCCTTCTTGGGGAAAAAAGTGCAGCCTTTGACCATTCTCACACATCTCTTACACACCCACCATTTTTGCACACACCTATTTTTAAAAATGTTAATCACTTCCATAAGCTATGGCAAATAAAGAGGCCCTCCTAGACCCCATCCTCTTCCTAATAATTCTTGAGCCAATACCCTCTATAAGATGAGAAGACCTTCAATATTCTCAACATACCCCCATCAAGAAAAACAAAATAGCATGAAGTGGTGATTGAGGATATCACAAAGGAGGATGTTCACGATCCCAAAGTTGTAAGGGAGGATTTGGAAACAAAGGAAATTATGGAGATTGAAGCTCAACTCCCTTCAATACTGAGAGTTGTCAATTCAACAGGCTTCTTGGTGGCTGATTTCTTAGAGGGTGACTTTCTTCAAAGAACAAATTATATTACCTTAGGTGCTGAGTCTATTCATATCCTTAAAGACTGGTAGAGAGAAATCAAGGACCATATTATTATTGCATCATTGAGGTTAGCCTAACCATCAACATTCTATATGGTTTTTTGAAGATTGTTCATAACTAATACGTGTTCTTTGAATTCTTTGTAGATTATAAGCTAGATGTCCAATAGAAAGTGGACATGGTTGACCCAACCATCTCTTAGTATTTTGAGATCTAATTTTGACATATAGAACTAGGTAGCCAATATAGGCTTTGAGACTGGTGAAATCCTTCTCTACACCCACCATGAGAGGTATGTCTATTGTAACCCTATGTTACTATTCTCATTTTCTCCTTTGAGGCCTTGCCACAGCCCTCATTGGAGTTGTCTTGCCACAACTCTCACTAGAGTTTTATAGCAATTGATATCACTGATCAAACATGTTTCAAATTGAACTCTCTTGAGGGCCCTCATGGAATGGCTAGGTTGTAAGTATAACTATATAATACTTTAGCTAGTGATCCCACTTTCATTTATTTTGTAACAATGACTTGGATCTTTCTAAATAGGGTTGCCTCAAGGCTGGTAGAGGAATTGAGTAATGTGCTCCTATTACAAAGCTCATAGATGAAAGGCAAAGCTTAAATGTGAAAGTAGATTGATATTCAAATTGTAAGTAGATTGAGCTTCAAGTTGTGTATTTATTTTTCTTGTTTTGTTTGTGTAGCCACCTTTGCAGGATGAGACTTTCTCATGTGGATGGAGAGTGATAACAAATGCCAAGCTAGCGATTGACTACACCTATTGCAATCCAGAAAATACTATTAGGGTAAAACTTTGACCATGTAAATAGCTATTGCTATAAGGATAAGATAGCACACTAATTTTCCTTTGCTAGATCAATAGGAATTACTACACTGACAACCATCTTTGGTGGGTAAGGGCAAAGTTAATTAGATATATGGTTAGTGTCCAGATACCACTAGTAATAGGAGCACCCAAACCTCCAAAGGGCCAAAGAAGCCAAAGGAAGAGGCCAATCACCACACAGGTCAAGGAGGATACACAAAAAAGAGCAAAGGAAGAGAAGCCCAAGGAGGTTCCAAAGGAAGACAAGCCAAAGGAAGAGAAGCCAAAGGAACAGAGGCCCAAGGCACAGAATCCCAAGGAGGTTCCAAAGGAAGAGAGGCCAAAGAAGGAAGAGAAGCCCAAGGAGGTTCCAAAGAAGCCTGATGAGCCCCAAAAAAACACAAACACATGCCGACAAGGAGCAAAAGGAGCAGATCTTTGAAGAGGCAGAGCCCAAAACACCCCAAAACAAAGGAAAATAGAGGAAGCTAGCACAAGAAAGAGTCTTAGGACTCCCAAAATCCCCAAAAGTGTTTTATGAAGCAGAATTTTGTAAATACTATACATTACATAATCGAGAACATCTACTTAAGAAAATTACATACTCTCTACCTCAGAGAACCCTTGTAAAGAGAAAACATTACATACTCATATTTTTTTGCAATTAGAAAAGTATACAAATTCTCTCCTTGAGGGTTTACAATTTTCTTTGGCTCCATTTCTCATGAAGCTCCCAATACGGTCTTTCAATTTTTGTTGCAATTGTGGTAGCCCTTGCATTTGTCTTCGCATGTTTTTCATAGTCCAACCGGGTTTACAACAACATGTCAAGGCCCAATCCATAATCCATGCCATCCTCCAACCCTACCCCAGAGGGACCTAAGAAACTTGCCAACCATGGTGGGAGTTCTTTCAAGTAGGTGGAGATAATGAAGAGTGGCTTAGGACCTTCCTTCTCTTCCACCTGTTCATGGACTTTTCTCTTCTTCTTGCCCATAGGAAATGACGAGGAGCCATAATCCTTGCCCATATCTCTTCACCTATTTCTCACAGAAAGAGGAAGAGGAGAAATGGTGATAAATCTAAACCGGGCTCTCCTATTTATCGAAGAACTAAAAACAATACTAATTACATCAAACGAGAAATCCGCACAATAAAAAATATATATCAAACAAGACATTTGAACAAGACATTAACATCAAACAAGACTTTTGAGCCAAAATGTCATTTGTCATTGATATGGAAATGTACAAAATGTTAGTCTGCTACAAGAAGGGACAACCAGCATTTGTACAAAATGCAAGTTTGATACAATTTGCATAGGCTTTAGTAGGAGGCTTGGAAGAGGATTTAGCTTGGAAGAAGATGTACTATCCCTTCTCGCACATCCTAGCGTAAAATATTCTTCTCAATTCTCCTCAAGACCTGCAATCACACAAAAAAAGTAAGAATAGGTCACAAAAAAATTTCTCCATAAAAAAGAAACTATTATTTACATACCTTCCTTCCTGCTATTTGAAAAGCAAAAGTTGAAGGTAAATCTATCTCCTCATTGTGTAAGTCCTGCCTCATTTGGTGCAATGAGCACTTGGTCCTTATCTTCAATGTTGCCAAGTGTTCATTGTGCATCCACACATCAATGTCCTGAATGGGATTCTCATTGAAATCATCCATGTTCTGATGTAAAGGAACCAAGTCCCTCCCCACCTGATGCCATTGACTATTAAAAAAAAAAAAAAAAGTTTTGGGTATGGATCATGCATTTAGCGGTAATGGATCTAGATTGCACTTTGCAAAGAACCCCATTCACTATTTTTTGACTCGACCCTCATCCAAAAATTCTAACATATTGTCACTTTCTAAGCATTTAACTGGCATCATTGTTCTAGAGACTTTCACATCAATCTTTGCAAAGAAATCTACAAAGACAATGATGGGCATAAACATTGAAACTCTGCTCATCTTACTTGCAATGTTGGCCTTTAGACATTTTTGGATCTTAGAGAAGATCTTGCGCCTATAGCTTTCACTTGTTATAGAGCTTGGCAATGGCCATTCTCCACTTCTAAAACTTGGTAATGCAATCTTTGTGACATTGCCCCAATCCCTCATAGACTTTGGGGGGACATAAAAATGATCATAAAAGAATATCCCTCTTTCTACTAGAGAGCCATGTGCTCTACCTTTGTAAAGCTCTTCACCAATGGATCCATGCCAGACATCTAAAGTATCTACGACACACTCCACTGGTTGCCATTCATATGCTTGAGGGATATAGGTTTGTAATAAGCATAATAGAGAAACACAACCACAAAGCAAGTACAAAAGATAAGCATAATGGAGAACCATGTGATCACAATCATGCAGAGAACAAAAAACAAGATGAGAATTGTGAAATACTTACAATTAGCTTTGTGTAGAGGAAGATTTGAGCTTTTGGGCTGTAGATGAAGCTCCTTGTGCATGTAAACATGCTGCACCAAAATCTCTTTCACTGTTTTCTTGGCTCCAACCAGTTGAAAGTCCTTCACTCTCCCTTTCCTGCATGACCAAAATGGGTTTTTGGATGCGACCTTTCTTTTCCTACTATGCTGCATTATAATTTAACAACCTTTGGATATCGATATTGGAATCCATTGATTGTGTTCATCTAATGTGGCATAAGTTGTGATGGATTCAATGGATGTGCTAGAGCGTTTGGATCGGGTGGACTCCATTGCTAGAGGAGATAAGATGCAGAGCAAATGAAGGTGAATAGAGGACATCAAGAAGAGGAGGTAAGGGGAAGTGAGACGAAGAGGGGTGGGAAAAGGAGGGAAAAGAAGACTATGAGAAGATTCAAAATCTTTTGGGCCTATGAAAGAGACCTTTTTTGAGGTAAAAGTAACATGTACTTGAGAGCTACCTCATATTAAGCCTCAAAGAAAATTCATTTTAAGAAATCAAATGCAATTTTAAAACACAAGACTCCGTAACGGAAGCCCTCCCCTCATTGGCTTAGAGCACTCTCTCTCTAAATGTTAAAAGGGAAAAAAGAGACCTCAAACTTCCCATAATGTTTAACCATAGCCAAAAATTTCTTGAAGCACATAAACACTTCGGACTTAGATTTAAGTAGATACACCCATGCATGCATGGAGTAATCATCAATGAAAGTCACAAAGTGTAGGTAATTGCCTAAGGATGGAGTTTGCATAGGCCCATAAACATCACTATGCACAAGTTGCAATCTGCATGTAGCCATTTTACTGAACCATCCTTTAGAAACTTTGAACATTGTATCTTACCCTAAATACAGTCTTCACAAAAATGCTTAGAAGGTGCTTCAAGAGTGGCAAATAATCAACCATATCAACGGAGCAAGCTGGCAAAATCAGATGCCCAAAACGTGCATGCCAAAGTTTTTCATATGAAACAACCTTTGAATCCACAACTACATTTGCAAAATTCTCCCCACACTTGCCATACAAAGTGAGCTTATACAACCCACAACACAAAATTCCAGATGCAACAATTTCATCACAAAAAATGAGATCATGAGCTGTACATCTGTCATCCACAAATTTGATAACAAGACCAAGTCTAGCAAGTGCAAATATAGACAAAAGGTTCTTTTTGATCCCACGTACATAAAGTGAATCAACAAGTGTGAAAGAACTTCCATTCACAGCATTTAGCACAATCTCTCTAACTCCCTTGATCAGATAAGAGGCATTGTTGGCACAAGTGACCGTATTCCCATGAGGGACAGACTTGAGAGAGGTAAACAACTCACGACGTGAGGCAATGTGCTTTGTAGAATCACTATCAAAGTACTACATAAGTAAATATGTAGTAACGATTGACGTACATGCACCATGGACAAAAGGATCATAAGTGAATTCTGTGCTAAATGCCCACTCTGTATCTAAATCAGTATCACAATATTCTTTCACAAAAGATTCTATAATAGGTGCACTTGTAGTGGAACCAACCTCTTTCCTCTTGGCCTCTTTTTCCTTCAATTTAGGATACTGCTTAATCAAGTGATCATTAGCTTTGCAATAATGGCAACACATCTTCTTCTTGCCCTTTTCACCAAAAGCATTAGGAACATGTGATTTTTCCACTTGCCGAAGAACCATGAGAATTGGCTACATTGTTGTTACCACCTTTTCTTTGAGCAGCACCAAAGGCGTGTTTAAATGGACATTGTTTAGTTCTTTCTTGAAAGTGAATCTTAAACAACAATGTGCATAATGCATCAAACTTGACAACATCAGGATTTCCTTGCGTCATAAGTCTCCAAGTACTAGCTAAAGTCTAGGTAAGAATCTGGAAATGCATCAAGAACAATCTGCATAAGTGAACTGTCAAAAAGGACTTTGCCTACAAAAGTGAGTTGCTCATTAATATCCTTGATACCATTCCATGTCATCTTCCTCATACATAATCTTTGACTCCAGCTCTTTATGCAACAATGCAATTTTAGCCTCATTGCTACTTGCATAAAGACTAGCCAGAATATCCCAAGTATGTTTTACTGATTTAACTGAGTGAACGTGAGGAGTTATAGTGCACTTCACAGATAATGCAATTAATGCATGAGCCGGTGTATCTCTAACATCGCAACCGGATTGCTTAGTCGTAGGAAAACCGGCTCTAACAGCAACAGTCCTACCACCAAAACCTTCTACATCCTCAATAGAGCATGTATCCACAGAAGGCAAACGTCCATCAATGCCCTGCACAAAATTCCCAATGTCCTTTGGCACAAGAACATGTTGCATCATGTAATTCCACATTGGATAGTTATCCCCATTAACAACAAACATCTTGAAAACATCTGTGTTGTTGTCTACCATGGCGAGTGACTGCACCTAATGTGAAAACTACCTGAAAAGAAGTAAAACAAAGTAGAACCAACACATGCTATACACCACAACCCAAAGAGGATTTTAAGGGACATGTTCTATAGAAAATTGCATTGACAAAAATTCTACACTAAAGGACAATATTGCCTGCACAATACTGCTTGTAGTCGAAACCAAGATGGAAATGAGCATGCATTAAAATTCTAAGCAAATCATGCTCTTTGAGCTCTCTGAAAAAATTTTCAACCTACTAAATCTCACCAAAGCTAACCCAAATCAGAGAAAGTGAGCATACGTGTATTGGCAATGCTGGCAACTATGCTCGGGATGATGCAACCTGCTCTGATACCAATTGTTGGAAATAGGGTTGCAGGGAAACACACACAACTTGGAGAAGATGAAGAAGCTTAAGGCACACAATAGAGAGTGCATTTCTTAGTGCACAATGGAAAGATAAGTTAGCCTAGAGTGATGGACAAATATACAATGCACAGGGGAAAAAGACCTCCTAGTGAGGCAAAAAATGCCCCGACAGTCCTAAGTGTGTTCACGCATATCACTATCGTAAATATATGGTAATAGTTTTTCAAGCCTGAATTCGTGTGCATTGATCTCAACGCATGGGTTTCTTATAGTAATCTCTCCCTTCAATCTTTTAGGATCAACACGAAGAAGTTTACTCAATCAAAGAGTATAGTCATACCGTGGTCGAACTATCTGAACGTCAAGATTTAATATCAACCCAAGTGACTATAGACATACATACACTACTACAGGCTCTACACTCTTTTAGAAGATTCTTGCTCATTTGTTCCCCAATGCCTTCGCTTGGAGGTTGCTCCCACAGCTCACCTCTAGGCTCATCCACTTCCCCATAGGATTGGACACATTGCCGCTACATACCACCTCGCCCTGCCCAACTTGGAACCTCCCTATAGAGCTTGCTCGCCTCTCATCGCGGCTAGAGACTAATGCCCACTCTTTTTGCCTCCCATTTGATCTGCAAACGGCTATGCCCTTCACATGCTGCACTGCGACCTCCCTTGCGTTTCCCACTCAAGTGCAACCCCTTTAGCTACACGTTGCTCCCCCTCTTGACACTCACAGGGCAGATGAAGACTGGCTCAAGGCTCCGTCTTGTTTGTGGTGTCTGGCCCACTCCCTTCATTCAAGGCTCCGGCTTGTTTGTGGTGTCTGGCTTGTGACACAGAGAGACACCATTTGCATGAGAGAGAGAGAGAGACTCTGAGAGCCTCTCTTGGAAAATGTCCATTTGCTAGCCCTTGTTTTGTGTACCGTTGCTTGACCCACCCCCTTGTCGTCCCTCTACAATTGGCGGACAAAAAAGGGTTGTTCGCGTGTTCATTATTTTCTTGGCCATTGTGCTAACACAGATGACATCTTCTCTCTCTCTCTCTCTCTCTCTCTCTCTCTCTCTCTCTCTCTCTCTCTCTCTCTCTCTTCTCACCCTCGTTTCTCCATGTGCCACCTTCCCTTAAAGCCTTAATAAACCCCAAGAAAAATTTTAAGACGTTCATTTTATTTTACCTCTATTCCCGAAACACCCCTCAAATTTCAAAAAATCCCAGAGCAACCCCCAATATTTTATCATAAATTCCCAAAACGCCCTTCAAATTTTCCAAAATTCCCAAAATACCCTCGGTTGCAAGATGAAATTTCTTCAAAGATGGAAAAAACTGTAGCTTTTCATAAGAAAATTGATTGTATATCAATACAAGATGATAAAACTAGAATTTGAGTTGGTTATGTAGGCTTTGGAGACGGATTGCTTGAGTAATTTTAAACATAATTGCCTTTTTTGCGCAGTAATCAAGCACTCAAAAACGGATCTCAATTGTCAAAAAGAAATAAAGATAAAAAAATCTTGAACAATCCAACCAACCAAAATAGATACAAGGGTATTTTGGAAGTTTTCACAAATTAGAAAGGTATTTTGGTAATTTTTCATACTATATATAATTGAGCTTAAAAGTTTCAAGGAAAGAGAGTGCATCCATGTGTCACTTTCTCCTTCATTTCAAGAACTTAAGAAATATTTGGTTTGAAATGTAAAAGTGAAGGGTAAGTCACAAATCATTTGGTTTGAAATGTAAAAGTCAAGAGTAAGTAGCAAAAAAATAGTTTGGTTTAAAATATAAAAGTGAAGAGTAAGTAGAAAGTACAGGGACGGTAGAAAATGACTTTTGAATTCTGTCAAAAAGTCAAAATTCTAAATTCTAATTCTGTCAAAAAGTCACAATACTTAGTACTATATATAATGCAGCTTGAAAATTCAAGCAAGAAGAAGGCTTCCACGTGTCATCCATTGGTTCACTTCACAAAAATTTAGAGCAAACATCTAATGTAAAATGAAAAAGTGAAGGGTAAGATTTGACATGCACATGGAAATACTATATATAATGCAACTTGAAAATTTCAAGCAAGAAGAAGGCTTCCACGTGTCATGCATTGGTTCACTTCACAAAAATTTAGAGCAAACATCTAATGTAAAATGCAAAAGTGAAGGGTAAGATTTGACATACATAGGGAAATGAAAAGACTTTCAAAATGTACACTGTAAAATACAAAAGACTTTCAATTGTTCTATGCTATATCTACACTCTTTATAATGCAGCTTAAAATTTTGAAGTAGGGAGAGAGCCTCCACGTGTCACTCACTCTGGTTCATTTCAAAGAAAACCTTTGGAAACATTTCATTTGAAATGCAAAAGTGAAGAGTTAAGTACTTAGATGGTAAAAAATGAAAAGACTTTCTGATTGATTGATTGTTGACAATGTACAGTCAAAAGATTAGAACTTAGTCTTGGTAATTCAAAGTCAAAAAAGTAGTCCTCTATCTACATTTATATTATTTATAGTTCTTGGGAAGGCCATCGAGTTTCACTTCTGTCCTCAAATGTCAAGGGTGACCACTGACTACTTACTACTTCTTTTCTGAAAGCCATTTGAAGAGTAGCTCTACTTTGCATTTTGAAGGCCATGAAGAACTCCCCTCTACATGTCGCCCAATTAACCTCTCTCAACACGCTTGCACAATAAACCTCTCTCAACACGCTTTCACAATGAACCTTCATGCAGTAAATGATCTTCGATCTTGGCACATCCGTGTGTGTGTGTGTGTGTGTGTGTGTGAGAGAGAGAGAGAGAGAGAGAGAGAGAGAGAGAGAGAGAGAGAGAGACCCATTGCAGGTGTGTGTATGAGAGATAGAGTTGGCGTGCCATTTGTTGTGGTATTGGAGCGTTGCTGACGTCTTCCACATTTGCATTGCATTAATGAAGTGCAATGACCTCGCCAATTCATCCGTGAGAGTCTAATAATTTGTTGTGGATGTCTTAGACACATTGCGTGTGTACATGTGCATGTGCGCACGTGCGCGCGTGCGTGTGTGTGTGTGTGTGTGTGTGTGTGTGTGTGAGAGAGAGAGAGAGAGAGAGAGAGAGAGAGAGAGAGAGAGAGAGAGAGAGAGAGAGAGAGAGAGAGAAAGAGAACCATTCTATACTTTTATGTGTGGATGAGTGTGCTGAGAAATAGAGAATGGTCCATGCGATGAAGTGCAATGAGCTCGACAATTCATCCATGAGAGTCTAATAATTTGTTGTGGATGTCTTAGACACATTGTGTGTGTACATGTGCATGTGTACATGTGCATCTGTGTGTGTGTGTGTGTGTGTGTGTGTGTGTGTGTGAGAGAGAGAGAGAGAGAGAGAGAGAGAGAGAGAGAGAGAGAGAGAAAGAGAACCATTCTATACTTTTATGTGTGGATGAGTGTGCTAAGCAATAGAGAATGGTCCATGCGAATCATGCTCTGTGTGTGTGTGTGTGTGTGTGTGTGTGTGTGAGAGAGAGAGAGAGAGAGAGAGAGAGAGAGGGCTCTCACGCCGGAACTAGAGTCAGAGGGAAGGGAGAATAAACATTGATCTTTCGATGAAATTTGCAATCGAGAATCGAGAATTGACAATTGACATCTATAGAATCGAGAATCAATGTAATAAAAAAAGGTTTGATCCAATGAATCCAAGGCAGAAAGAGTGCATACCCAAGGCAGGAGCAGACCTCAACAGATGGCAAAGGTGGCAATGGGAGGCAACTCCAACAACTCTTCGATATTTTTGAAGGTTTTTACGCTACATTTTTGTGAGCTTTGTGGTTTCCTTCGGGTTGACTTAGAATTTAAAAGTAAATCTCAAAATTTGTAGGTGGGATTACACATAGCCTAGATTCTTTCAACCGCTTAAAGGAGAATTAGAATTTTTGAGGCAAACCATAAAAATTTGTAAGAGGGGTTACACTAAATCGAGTTGAACTTTGGAGGTGGTCTTTCAATTTAAGAGTTAAGGTAGTGATGTTAAGTGTCATTCTTTTTGCATCCATGGCTCAATTGGAGCATGTCGATGTTGTATCTTTTATGTTTCTAATTCAGTATCGTTGAGTAAGTGCTGTTGAAAACAAAAAAATTTAAAAATTAGAGGTGAATCTTGAAATTTGTAGGAGGAATTACACTATACCTATGTTTTTTTTTGCAATGTTGTGGGTGTCCTAATCTTCAAATTACATTTTACAAGTGTGTGGCCTGTCCGCGAGAGAGAGAGAGAGAGAGAGAGAGAGAGAGAGAGAGAGAGAGAGAGAGAGAGAGAGAGAGAGAGAGAGATGCCCCTTTCCTTGGCACCCAATCCATTCTCTCTCTTTCTTTGCCTTGGTCTCCACACCCCACCCCCCCACCCCCCAAAGCCCTTTCCTTATGTCACATGGCAGAGGCCTCCAAGGTGCATAAGATATAGTTGAGAAATTTGTAGGTTGGATTGCACTAAACCTAGGTTTTTTTTGAGCACTTGGTTACAGAATAGTTTTCTACTATTACTCAATAGTCCATTATCTATACTCTTTATAATGGACCTCAAAAAATTAGAGGAAGGAGAGGGCCTCCACATGTCGCAATTTTGGTTGATTTGCATGGCCCTTTGGATCAGTGCCGATATTAAGATGTTGAGTCCTAGTCTTAAAAAATTGCATAAAGTAGTTCAGATTGCAACTCCATCCTTTCCCAACAACTTGCAATAGTCAAATTTGTGAGTCTGACAAGTTGTTCTCAATTTGTGTGTGTGTGTGTGTGTGTGTGTGTGTGAGAGAGAGAGAGAGAGAGAGAGAGAGAGAGAGAGAGAGAGAGAGAGAGAGAGAGAGAGAGGTGTGTGTGTGTGTGTGTGTGTGTGTGAAGAGAGAGAGAGAGAGAGAGAGAGAGAGAGAGAGAGAGAGAGCCTTTCCTTGAAAACTTGGTAGTCCACCATATGACTACGAAGCATCAAAACCTGTCTACTTCCAACCAAGTGAGAGTCATGAGAAGTCCGTATATTGGCAAGCCATGGTTTTGATAGAATGGTGCAATAGTATCAAAGTTGGTAGAAATGTGGTACATTGTCATTGATTGATGAGTGGGGAGATATGGACAACTCAAATTTGTTAGAAGTCGTGTGAAGGATTAGTTGATCGCAACTGATCAGCTGAAAGCACTCGATGTGGAGAGAGAGAGAGAGAGAGAGAGAGAGAGAGAGAGAGAGAGAGAGAGAGAGAGAGAGAGAGAGAGAGATAGATAGATAGATAGATAGTTCTATTATCGTCCTGGGAGGTCAAATATGACCTATGGGACCAAATGAACATGTCACGTGGTGTGGGTGGAGTTCATAAGTGACTCTCGATGCTCAAAAATGGCTGAAATGAGCGTCGCAATAGAGAGTCCACATCGTGGTTGGGAGAGGAAGGTATGTAGGGAGAGCTCATGGCTGAATATATGGGGAAAAGAGGACCTAATGTGGTCAAAAGCTGAGCACTCAAGTAGTGTGTGGTACTCACTCTCTCGCACTTGACGAGGGCATAAGGTGCAAAGTCGATGACTCTCCTCGCCAGTGCCCCAACGTCCTGTCTCGCAACGTAGAGAATGGGAGCTAAGACGAATGGAGGCAATGGTGCGGATCGCACTCAACGGGATGGGCTCAAGGATGTAGGAATGGGTTCGGTTACCTCGTTCCGAGAAGAAGAGAGATTTGTAGTTTGGGGCAACGTGTGTGGTGTAATGGCTGAAGCGAGAACCTCCGGATTTCTCCCAAGCCATGATAGATTGGCGTTGTAAGAAGGCCTCATTAACTTGGGAGTCGATCTACGCATCCTTGACCAAGTGACATGCATCCCATCTTCCAAACCATTTCTTGATATCAAGCATCCACCCCGAACTTAGTATTTTGCTCTTGCATGTCTTTTGAACCTTTTGACTTGCTTCATATGCGATTCTAGGAAGTCGATGCAAAGGGCTACGTTGTGTCTTACGCATGTACTCCACAACCCTTTCCATGCCCAAGACCTCAATGGGAAGAGAGAGAGAGAGAGAGAGAGAGAGAGAGAGAGAGAGAGAGAGAGAGAGAGAGAGAGAGAGAGAGAGACAGAGAGAGAGAGAGAGAGAGCTATTGAGCAAGTCTTCAACTTAAAAGAATTGAGAAATGGAGGAAAGAAGGTGATAAAAGAGATATCAAAGACCTACTTGTGATTTCTAGGACTACTATTCCATTGTGTGTGTGTGTGCGCGCGCGTGTATGAGAGAGAGAGAGAGAGAGAGAGAGAGAGAGAGAGAGAGAGAGAGAGATCCAATTACCATGCTTTTCTAGAGAGATAGAAAGATAGAGAGAAGACGTACATATGCATTGTTATCTTTCTACAGTGATTCCAAAGACTACATTTCCATTGTGTGTGTTTGTGTGTATGTATGAGAGAGAGAGAGATAGATAGATTTTATTATCGTCCTTGGAGGTCAAATATGACCTATGGGACCAAAGTTACATGTGATGTAGTATGTGTATGGCTGATAAGTGACTCTCCATGCTCCAAAATTGTAGTGATGAGAGTCACAATGGAGAGCCCACACTTTGGCTGGGAGAGGAAAGTGTGTAGGTCTAAGTTATGGCTGAAAATGTGAGAGAAGCAAGTTCGGATGTGATCAAAAGCTGAGCACTCTAGTAGTGTGTGGTACTCAGACTCTCGAACTTGCAGTGAGCATAATGTGCACAATCGATTTGACTCTTCTCCATTGCCCCAACGCCCTATCTCGCATCGAAGGAAATGGGAGCTAAGCCGAATTGCTGCGATAGTGCGTATCACGGACAAGGGAATAGGCTCAAGCATGTAAGTGTGAGTACGGTTTCCTCTCTCAGCGAAGAACATGGTTTTGTAGTTGGGGGCAATATAGGTGGTGTAATGTATGAAGCGTGACCCACAGGATTTCTCCCAAGCCGTAATACATTGGCGTTGTAGAAAAGCTTCATTCACTTGAGAGTCAATTGAAGCATCATGTAGCAAGTGTAATGCATCCCATCTCCCAAACCACTTCTTTATGTCTTGCATCCATCCCGTGCTCAAGATCTTGCTTTTATGTGTCTTTTGAACTTTTTTGCTTGCTTCCCATGCAATTGTAGGAAGTCGATGTGAGGGGTTTTGACGCATCTTTATCATGTACTCCACAACCCTTTCCATGCCCATAACCTCAATTGGAAGAGATCCGGACTAAAGAAGTAGGAGCATATATGGTGTTTGTGTCTTAACTTGGAGAAAGTTTGTAAGAAAACGCTTTTGGACATTCTCAAACTCTTTCCAAGTAGACTTTGAGATGCTCCCGCCCCACACTTCAACTCCATAAAGAAGAACCGGTGTCACCAATGCATCAAAAAGATACTTCTTGAGAACCCAACACTTGATGTTTCGCGCATTACACATGTTCTCAAATGCATAATATGCTCTCTTTCCCGCTTCCAAACGACGCATAGCACATTCATGCCACTTGTGATTGGATGGAACCTCAAGGCCAAGGTACTTACAGCTCTCAACAACTTCAAGTGTCTCGTTGTTGTACACAATGCATGGCTTCTCCTTATGGTTGGTTTTCACAAGCATAACCTTTGTTTTGGATTCATTTACAATCAGCCCACTATGCAAGCAAAAGTTCTCAAGGACAACCATAAGCTTTTGTGCATCTTCTAAAGTGTGCGCTAGAAGCACTACATCATCCGCATACAACAAAAGCATGATTACCGCATTGCAAATAGTGACCTCTTCAATGCCTTCTTCTTGCATAAAGTCAAGTACCATTTGTTCCAATTGATCGATGCATAGACCAAAGAGAGTTGGTGACAATGCACATCCTTGTTTAACCCCAATAGTGCTTACAAAAATTTCTGAAATTTCTCTTCCCATGCGAAATTGACAAATCACCTTCTCATAGATTCGAGAAACCGCAAGCATAAACTCACTTGGCACTTGGAGTTCTTCCATCCTTCTCCACAAATTGTTACGTGGAATCATATCAAAGGCTTTCTTAAAGTCCACAAAACAACAATACAATCGCTTGCCTTTCAACCGACTTTCCTCCATGAGAACACGAAGAGTGACAAGATGATCAATGGTGCTATGGCATCGACGAAAACCCGCTTGTCCCTTTGCACGCTTGTCATTCTCTTCAGCCCAATCACTCAATTTCATCTCCATTATGCACCCAAACAACTTTGCCATAAGAGACCCAATCATTATAGTCCGGTAGTTGCTTACATTCTTTACATCCCCTCCTTTATGCAAAGGCTTAACCCAATTAGTACTCCAATCATAAGGCATACCATGTTGAAGTGCAAGGTTGAACATATCACACATCCACTCATGGGTAAAATCTCCCGTCCATTTGATCATCTCCGGCTTGATACCTTGAAGATCTCCCGCTTTGTGAGTGGCTAACATTTCAAGCCCACTGCATACATCCTCAATAGTAAAAAAAGATGGCATACATGGGAGTGAACCATAAAATGGCATTTTTTCAGTATTTTCTTGCTCATATAATTGCCTACAATGTGTGTACATATCCACTAGACTCAAGTTACCAAAATTCTCAACCCGCTTGCCTCTCAAGTTTCTCCAAAATCTTCCACATGCATGTGCCTTTTCTTGGACTTGAAATTCTTGTTGTTTTACTTCCCATCTTCTTCTCTTCTTTGAATCAATGCCTTGTATGTATGCAAATGAATTCGATAGTTGTCTTTGTCCATAGTTGCATCAAGCTTTATCAAGGACTTTCGAGCATCTTGACATTCTTTATCAAACCACCTTTTGCGTGATCTATCTTTGTTGATACCATGGAGATGCTTTATGGCAAAGCATTCTTCCGCACAAGAACAAATAGCTTTCTTGAAAGCTTCCCATTTAGTTTCCAATGGTGCATCACATTGAAGCTTTGTCATCCATAATTTTTGCTCAACCATTTCAATGTACATTGGTGCCCGTTTGAAATCCATACATAGTGATAACTTCTCTTTCCTTTGGCTGAGATTATCATGCTTAGTTGCTTCTCCACATGAAAGGTCAATACATAACGTGCGATGGTCGGATTCCGGGGTCCATTGACCAAACATAAAACTCTTTATGCGATACATGATGGCTTCAGAGAGTAGCATATAGTCAATCACACTATCCCCATTATGTCTCCTACATGTAAATCCATTGGTTCCACTCCACAAAGATACACCATTGGCAATGAGCATACCCGTGCTATTACACACGTGTAAAAGTAACTTTCCATAGTGATCCGGCTCTTTCTCATCCATTGAAGTACGATCATACAAGTGAACTTCCTCCAACTCCCTTGAAATGTATGGCATATCAAATTGTTGAGTATCATGTTGCAATGTTTTTGTGCGATCATTCATATCCCCAAATACAATAACATCACCTTCACCTTTGAAATAAGCAATGTCCTCTTCCAAATCAGAAAATGGTTGATCTCTATCCATGCAAGCATAAAAGGGAGAATCATGATGAGGAATGTAGCAACCGGCTACAAAAATGGGTGCTCTTTTTGGTGTCATAATTTTCAGCCATACATAACGTTTGTACTTGTCATCTTTCACAATTGATACAAAATCTTCCAATCCTTTCTTAACCATACATGCTAACCTCCTTGTCCTCTTCGTTGCTTGAGATTCTTTGACCACATCAATGAATGTACATTGTAATCCTCCAAGCCGTTAATCCTTTGTGTATCATGCTCCCAAGTTTCAACAAGAAGTACAACATCGGCTTTGCTTGTTAGTTCATCAATGCCAACCCCCGCATTCCATGGGTATCCATTACAATTCCAAAAGCATATTTTCAATTGTAACTCGGTCTCATAGGTCACGCATCCCTATTTGCTTGAGAGACTTGCCTCCTCCTTGGACACATTTTCCTTATGAGAGATCTCCTTGTTTTTATTATTCTTTTCCTCATATGCCTTGCGACGCATATTTTGTTGCTTAATAGTGCGATCTTCACATACAAAACATTTTGTATCCCTCAAATAGATCCAACTATTATCAAGGATAATCTTTTGCTTGGTCTCATCCGGCATGGTGCATACAATTGGCCGTTCTCCCGAGCGAGGAGCTCCTTGCTTCCCCACTCTATGTGCTCCAT
Organism: Adiantum capillus-veneris; assembly: GCF_014529385.1. Taxonomy (NCBI): domain Eukaryota; kingdom Viridiplantae; phylum Streptophyta; class Polypodiopsida; order Polypodiales; family Pteridaceae; genus Adiantum; species Adiantum capillus-veneris. The sequence continues at coordinate 123,986,416 of NC_140953.1, forward strand.
AGACCATAACTCCAGACATGCCAAAGTGGGTTTTGAGGAAATCTTCAATAACAATGGCAAGAGAAGGAGGTGTCTCTAACTTCTCTTCGGGAATTCCACGAATAACAATCTTCTTAGAGAGAGAGAGAGAGAGAGAGAGAGAGAGAGAGAGAGAGAGATGCAATTGCCATGCTTTTCTTGGCCACAGCAACGCGCGGATCACATACTAATATAATGCAGCTTGAAAATTTCAAGCAAGAAGAAGGCTTCCACGTGTCATGCATTGGTTCACTTCACAAAAATTTAGAGCAAACATCTAATGTAAAATGCAAAAGTGAAGGGTAAGATTTGACATGCACAGGGAAATGAAAAGCCTTTCAAAATGTACACTCTAAAGACAAAAGACTTTCAATTGTTCTATGCTATATATAATGTAGCTTGAAAATTTCAAGCAAGAAGAAAGCTTCTAGGTGTCATGCATTGGTTCACTGCACAAAAATTTAGAGCTAACATCTAATGTAAAATGCAAAAGTGAAGGGTAAGATTTGACATGCTCAGGGAAATGAAAAGCCTTTTCAAAAAGTATATAGAATAAATGTATAAGTTGAGTTTCACTCCACCTAGGCAAAAGACTTTCAATTGTACATAGAATAAATGTATAAGTTGAGTTTCACTCCACCTAGGCAAGGAAAGATAATTTTTGTGGAGATTTTGTTATTTTTTTAAAAAAAGTTTTTAATGATATATGTGGCTTTGTTTTATCAAGAGGCTTTTTTCAAGACCACTATTGATACCTTTTAAAAAGTAAGTTTTTATTTTTTGCAATGGCTGAGAAAAAAGAGAAGATTTGCATGTCCGCGCATTGATTTAGGTCAGTCTCGCTTTGAGTGCATGCATGCAAATCAAGGGGTTGTTATCGACATTATTCATACACACACACACACACACACACACATTCACACACACAGATTTTACGATTGAGCTCATGGGAACTCCTACTCACCAGGGACACCTTTGTCCTTCAAATTTTCAAGACATTGTTATTTTCTTAATAATATCATGTATTTTTAAAAGAATAGCTAATATTTTTTTCCCATACAAAACAAGAAAAATGCCTTGAAATGGGTAAAATGTCTTACAAAAACCAACCCTAACATTGGCATCCCAAATAGGGAGAGAGATTTTCCAATTTTATCAAATTAGAGTTATTTTATCCTTTTTATTTTTGAGAGTTTAACCATGTGTCAAACTAAAAAATCTATAAATTTTATAAGTCATGATGGACACACACACACACACACACACCACACACACAC